>NC_141164.1:8505000-8805000 GCF_053477565.2 Lygodium microphyllum | reverse complement strand
CAAGGCAGCCTCTGGATGTCGAACACCAGCAAACATAGCAGTGAGAAGCTGGATCTGATGCAGATAGCAGTGAGGAGAGAGAGAGACTAAAAACGGAGCCTATAGGAGAGAAAGATTGCAGCGACTGCAGAGAGGAGAGAGAAAATTGTTAGGGCAGCAGCTGGAGCCTGGAAACGCAGCAGTTTGCTGGCGTGGCAGGCTGTACGAGAGTAGTGCAGATGAACAGCAGTCAGTCGCCAGGCAGAAACAACAACAATCAGCGTGTGGAGGGAACAGTGATGGACAGCAAGGGCTGAGATGTCATTTATAGAAAATTAGGGTTCTAGATCCTCTCCCACTTAACTTTCTTGATCCGCTCCCCGTTTTAGGGTTTTGGCTAAAATAAGCCTAAAATAAGCATGTTTTGGGGCTGTTTAAGTGGCTAAGTGCATTTTTGAGCACAACACCTTTGTTGTCTTCTGGCTATACAGCACAAAAAGATCTGTTTCTTTTTTCTTTTCAAGACATCTCCATTTCTTGTTGTTGCCTTGTGTGAATAAAATCAGACTGCAAGGAAAAATGGGTTAAAAGAGAGGTGGTCAAAAGATGGAGGTGGGCAAAGGGGATTACATTGAAGGTGGCATAGAAGTAAGGATGATAATAATCGACATCAACATGTTTTAAGCAGCATTTTCAAGGCTAAAATCAAACGGTAATGATTAAAGGAGGAAATGGATGTATGTTGAAGTACTGGTTAGAGATGTTTTGCAGTAGGCACATTGGGCCTTGGTGTGCTACCTCAGGGGCTGAGAATGACCAGTAGGGAGTGTGTAGACAAAGCCAAAAGTTAAGACCAGCTTGCCATGGTCTGAATGTAACTTTGTCTTTTGCAGTACTAGCCTTCTTTATTTTGCTCTTAAGTGACAAGAGACACCTGTTGCATTTTATAAGGTTTGCTTATGGCCATGCCTACTTGTATAGGAACAATTTTCAATGCAAAAGTAGGGCCAGGATCTGTATGGACTTGCCAATTCATTCTTTGCTTGATTCCTAGCCTCTTCTCTTGTTAAAAGAATCTGATTAGTTCAATGCAATGGTCCTGACAATGTACTGATCTGCAGTTTCTCTTGAGTGGAGGCAGCTTCCTGTAAATGGGCCTTTGCCGCCCCCGCGATGTGGTCACACTGCAACAATGGTAGAAAAACGGCTGCTCATTCTGGGAGGTAGAGGTAAATAAAACAACACTAAATCATGTCAGTGATAGACATCCTTATTTTATGTGGGGAACATAATCTAGAAGGTTCAAAGTAGACATCTAAAGCAATTGCTTGCTTTCCTTTCTTCCTAAAAAGGATGGCACCTGGGACTTGTATGATTGTTGTTTGAGCATTTGAATCATTTTCGGCCTGGTCTTTGGACATGTTCTAGTAAGCCCGAAAGCTAAAAATTTTTTGTTCTTGAGAATGTCAAAAAGTTGGGCCAAGATCATTTAGATCTCGCAACTAATCTTGACTAGAGACACACAATGTATAATCTGGTCCATAAGGTGTATTGGATTAAGATGTCTTCATAACTAGTTACTTATAAACATCAAAAGTTTGCAAACTGAAAACGAAAGCTGGAATCTGAAAACTCCACAGCTTTTAGTTTTCGAATTGAAGTTAGAGAAGTTACAATGAAGCTAGAGAAGTTATAATTGGCTTTTACGAAAAAGAAGTTATAATTGGCAGATCCATTCCTCAGGGGAAAGGGGGGCAATTTTGTATTGACTAGTCTCTATCCTTAGTTGTTCTGAAGATGTCTAATGTATGGATTTAGTGCATAGCACATCTGACTCCATTGGAGAGGTGGGTATCCTTGTTCCTTGGGTGAACATCAAAACCATTTGAAAATAGTTGGAGAAGATTCTCAGTAGAAAACCATGGATAGATCTAGCTGATAGCCTTTTCCAGTGGAAGACGTGGTTTGTACTATCTTTTTGTATGTGTCTCAAGACATTGATCTTTGGGGAAGTGTGGTCTTCGTGAGATTGTGTTCATTTATGGTGATATTAAGCACTTGGCTATTGGTCATAGGCCATATGCTTATGTATAATGCTTATGAGCTGAATGACACTATTGATTGGGCTTCTCATCCCTTGCAAATTGCTATCGGATTCTTAGATCCTTGGTATGGTCTAGGAGGATTGCCCTATATAGTCATAGCCATGATGTAGTTTGAGTCAGCATGGATTGAATGCTGTTGATGGCCCATCTTTTTTTTGCAATATAAACCATACAAAGCCATGAATTGGCTTTAACTTGTTTGTCATGCCTTGAGAAATGTGTTGTGCACACAAATTAGCAGGGACAGTTAGTTTATTGTTGTTTTGGCAACTGATCTCTTTGTAGTTGGAGACTTCTTGTCACGAGGACATGCATATTTATTGCTTTGCTTTGGCATAGTTAAGTTGTGCACATGTGAAATGCATGTATGAACTGCAAATTATTCTGGGTACAGTGACAGTCCAAGACCCAAGTTGGGCAGTGGGGGACATTGGCAAAGGTTGTTACAAGTTTTGTTGGACAAGTACTTGAGGGTGTTTGGTGACAATCTTGGTCTTAGACACTAAATAGGTCCTTAAAAATGATTGTGGTGTCAGTTAGCTAAGAACAATTAAACATTTGATGCCAAGACTAAGGTTAATGAAAGTTGAACAACTTTCAAGTTCAAAGGGTTAGCATATTAATTGTGGATAGGAAATGGCCAATTTATGGGCAAAGGCAAGAGGATTTTTAATTTACACAATTAATTAATTGTTGGAAGTTAAGTCTAGAGGCAGAGTCTTGCATTGGAAGGTTTGCCGTTAGCTAGAAGGTGAGAGAAAATCCCATGCAAGGCTGCAGAGGCCATTGGGGGACTGGCTGAGAATGAAACCAGCCTTCCTTCTCGGATATTGCTAGATGGCTTGATCGAACAATAATTACAGCAAGCAAATAATTCACAAATCTGAAATAAATGCTTTAGCACTTTAATCTTGGACAATTGACACTTGATTAGCCTAAGAATTGGTGCCCTGTGCGGCATCTCTTTAACTTGTAGTGCTTAAATCTCTAGCACACTCAGATGTAGGCTCATCTCTCTATAAATTTGGGTTCGTTGGACTGCCACAATTGATCAATATCAATAAGATTCAATGGACCCCTTGATTCTGGCACAAATTGGGCACAAATTGAGCCCAAAACTCTTGCATGTAGGTGAATCTCAATGTGGACGTGCAAACCCCCTTCAGATCTGCTGTAATTTCTTCAATTGTGCTGCTTTGATAACTAGGCTTCCAATTTATGGGCACACTTCTCAAGGTGGCTAAAAAACCCTAATTAGACTAGCAATCAGGTTTAATTATAAGAAAACAAATGCAAAAGATTGCACAATGTCCCTCTGATAAAAAACAATCTCTCTCTGTACGATCACCTTGTTTGTTTGAGGATCAAATAAATGATAGGCTTTTTCCTTGGAGGAGTATCCTTCAAAAGTAAGGAGATTAGCTTAGGGAGTGAGCTTTCCTATCTTATCATCAGGAGTGTGTGTGTATGCACGACACTCGAAGACTCTAAAGTGGGAAACTATAGACCGAGAGACAAAGAAGGCTTGATACGGGATCATAAGAGAGTTTGCTACAGTGGGGCACTAGTTGAGGATGTACATTGAAGTGTTGATAGCCTCGACCCTAAGACACTTAGGGAGCTCTACTGCGAACAACATAGAGGGTGTAAAGAAATGCCCTAACATAGAGACATAAATAGAAACTATATGACAAAGCATAGATTAATAAAAGAACACAGTTAGAGTTAGGGTAACTTAGAGACAATGAACACAATGAATGAATGAAGTGATATGACTATTGAATATACGATGCTCATGCAGCAAACACACTATGCAGTGAATGAATACTGAACCTCAAACTCATGTATCTCAAGGATCAGGGTAGGGGTAATGAGTTGGAGAGTGTGTTGTACTCTAAACGGATCCCGAATTGTAGCAAGGTAGCCTCCGGATGTCAAACACCAGCAAATGCAGCTGTGAGAAGCTGGATCTGATGGAGACAGCAGTGAGGAGAGAGAGAGACTATAATCGCAGGCAGGACAGCCTGCAGGAGAGAGGAAGACTAAAAACGTAGATTGTAGGAGAGAGAAAGACTAAAAACGTAGGTAGGACAGCCTGTAGGAGAGAGAATACTAAAAACGCAGACTGCAGGATTGTGATGACGTGGCAGGTTGTACGGCAGCGGGTCTGTACAGGAATAATAGTCACCTAGCTGGAATCAGCTCAAAATTGCATGAAGAGGGCTGAAAATCAAGCGCCAATTGATGGAGACAGTAATGGACAGCTTCGGCTGAGATGTCCTCTGCGAACGGGGTGTGGGCAGCAAGCTAAAACGAGATTGAGGGCTGAATGGAGAGCAACATATGTATTTATAGAAAGTTTGGGCCCTCCCAAGTGGGTTTGTGGTTATGGGACACAGAAACTCTCTAGGATTACGTTTCTTTTAAATAAACAAGGTTTCTTTATTAATTAAGCATATTTTGGGACTGTTTAAGTAAAGCTAATGCATTTTTAGCTCAACACCCCCTCTCAGGCCCAACAACGGTGCCACGAGAAGAGAGGCGAGCTAAGCCTTTTCTTGGTTTATATTTTATCCCAAGGCATTTCACCCCAAAGCAGCCAGAGCATTAGACAAAGGGTGCACGTCGGTTGCCCAGTGCCGTACTAAGACTATAGAGGTGATGGTTATCTTACCAAGGGAGCCTAAGTGATCACCCCAGAGAGGATAGGGCATCGAACAAAGGGTGCACGTCGGTTGCCCAGTGGCCTACCAAGCCCTATACAGACGGATGGAATCAACAATGGACTTTTTTTTGTTTTGTTTTTTTTAAAAGGACTTTTTAGGTTTGATAGATTGAGTATTAAGGGAGGGTTGCAAATCAAGTTTCGTTCTATTGACCCAAGATCTTCATAAGACAAACATACTATCCCTACTATTACTAGGTGTTGATGATGAAGAAAATGGCTAAGGTGTGTGTATAGCAAATATGTCAAGCAAGCAAGACAAGCAAAGCAAGCAAGTAAGCTATGAAAGATTGCCTTGGAGACTGCCATGTGCAACGCCATGAATATAGTGGATCCTAGAGTCGACCACTCCAAACGACCGAAAAGGGATAAATGCGCATAGATGCACATTTACATAAACAAAGTGCCAATGCATGGGATAATGCAAAGGGAGATGCAAGATATCATGCTCATGAAATATGCTATGCAACGGTGTCATCGGGACAGTGCCCTTGCAGGGGAATTGTTCACTTGTCCAAGTGCCCTTTTACAATCATGTCACCTTGATAGTGCGGTTGAAGTTACAAATGTCCATAATACAATATAAAAAAATAAATGAATGTAATGTCTAAAAAAAACTGTAAGCATCATCACTATCACTATTAAGAGTAGAAGCCGCCCCCTCTCAAACAGGAAGGGAAAGCAAGAAGGAATCACCCTTTTCTCGTCAAGCTGAAGATGTAGGGGAGGGTGTACCCAAGCCGATCTTGGGTAGTAGGTACTGAAGAACCGGCCGGTTGACTGCTTTGATCAAGATATCTGCAAAATTATCTAATGATGGCACAAAATCTAGGCGAATAGTGCCTAGCTCAACCTGCTCTCTAGAAAAGTGGAAGTGGACTTCCATATGCCGTGTCCGTGGTGTGATGATCAGATTGCCCGCAAGGGCAATGGCACTCTGGTTGTCGCAGTAGAAAATTGTGGAAGAGTCACAAGGAAAGTGAAGCACCGCCAGTAAACTCCTCAGATAGATGGCCTCGGTGGTCCCATCGAAAAGAGCCCGATACTCAACCTCGACCGTGGAAGCCGCCATTGTCCCTTGCTTACGACTGGACCAAGAAATGGGAGCTTTGCCCAAGGTAAAGAGGTAGTAGTCATGGGAACGCCGTGTGTCAGGATTTCCTGCCCAATCAGAATTAGTGTACCCTTGCAAACATAAATCAGAACCATATGTCAAGCCATAAGAATAAGTACACCGCAAATAACGCACCACACGAAGACATGCAATCTAATGTGACATCCTAGGTGTTGTGAAATACTGATTGAGTATGCTAACTGAGTAAGCTAAATCTGGTCTAGTGTGAATTAACCAAAGAAGTTTTTCTACAACAGAACGATAGGTATGTTCTTCGAAGGGTTGTCCTAGGGTATCTTTCGACAGGTGGACAATAGGATCTAGAGGTGTGGCCACTGCCTGTGTCTGATCCGGAGTGTACTGTTTCACGAGTTGAAGTGCGTACTTCTGCTATGACACAAAAATACAGCCCCCAGAACGAAATACCTTCATTCCCAAGAAATAGGACAACTAACCAAGGTTTGTCATCTCAAATATAGCTTTAAGCTTAGCCTTGATTTCTACTATGGCAACAGAATCTGAGCCTGTGATGAGTAAGTCATCAACGTATAGTAGGATATAGCTAATTCCCTCTGTAGTAGATCGAACATATAAGCTCGGGTCATAAGGGGTAGAATGGTATCCGTGAGTCTGCAAGAACTCATCCATCCTATGGAACCAAGACCGCAGCACTTGCTTCAGCCCATAAAGAGCTTTATGCAAGCGGTATATGGTATCCCTAGGGTTTCCTGAAGGAAAGCCCGGTGGCTGCTCCACATAGACTTCCTCCTCCAAGAAACCGTTCAGGAAGGCACTCATGACATCCGTTTGATGTATTGGCCAACCATGGTGAGCGGCTAACGCGAGTAGCAAGCGAGAGGAAGTCAACCTAGCAGTAGGGGCGAAGGTCTCTTTATAATCAATGCCATGCTTTTGTTGAAACCCTTGCACGACAAGGCGAGCCTTGTACTTGTCTAAAGTCCCATCAGCTTTTAGCTAGGTCCTAAAAATCCAAATTGTTCCGATGACTTTCTTGTGGCTTGGACGATCCACCAATGTCCAAGTCTCATTTCGGTCAATACTCTCTAGCTTCTTCTCCATGGCCTCTCGCCATTGAGGGTGTTGAAGAGCCTGTGCCATGTATCTGGCTCAGAATGCGCTATGTAATCAGCTGTAAACAGCGACGCAAATGATGCATGAGGAGCAAGCCGGGCAGATCTTCTAGGTCTCTCCGGAGTGGAATCTAGTGGTAGGATTCCCGAATCCCGCAAGGTTTGCTAGTACCAGCGAGGTAACGGGTCTTGAAGAGGGGGTTTGGGAGCGGAAGAATGTGCGGAAATGTCAGGAGCGGGAAGTAGACCAGGCTCAATAGACATGATCTCTGATGATGTGGAAGAAGGAATCGGATTGGAGTTGTGTGCAGAGGATTGCACGATATCCCTCTCGTCAAAGATGACATTCCGCCTAACGATCACCTTGTTTGTTCGAGGTTCAAGCAAACGATAGGCTTTTGCTTCAGAGGAATATCCCACAAAAATAAGGAGATCAGCTCCAGGAGTGAGCTTTCCTATCTTGTTATCAGACGTGTGTGTCTACGTACGACACTCAAAGACTCTGAAGTGGGAAGACCGAGAGCCAAAATATGCCTCATACGGGGTCTTTTGAGGAAGAGCTGTAGTTAGGCACCTATTGAAGATGTACACCGAAGTGTTAACAGCCTTGACCCAAAGGCCCTTAGGGAGCTTTATTGTGAACAGCATAGAGCGTGTCATTTCCATGACTGTCTGGTTTCTACACTGTACGACTCCATTCTGAGAAGGGGAGTTCGTAGAGGTGAGCTGGCGGGAGATTCCATGCTTCTGTAGAAGCTCAAAAAACTCGTGGGAGATGAACTCATCACCACTATCACTCCTCATGCAACCGACACAACGATCAGTCTGCTTATGAACCAACAGCACCCAAGCAGAAAAATGTGTGAAAGCATCTAACTTATGCTTGAGAAAATACACCCACATGTATCTGGAATGATCATCCACTATCAAAAAGAAGTACAGCGCGCCATTCAAAGCGGTAGTGAATGTTGGCCCACAAAGATCAATATGAATCAATCTAAGATGCAACTCAGTACAATGTGAGGTTTGTTGAGGGAATGGGGTACGGTGCTACTTCCCGAGCTGACATGCTTTACAGACATCTCGAGCTAGCTTCAGGCATGGAAGGCCCTTAACCAGCTCATGGCGTGACAACTCATAAAGAGAGTCATAATCAAGATGCCCTAAGTGAAAGTGCCTAAGGCGCTCATTGTTTGTAGGCTCCCCAGATGTGGCTAAGGATTGGAAGGTATGGAACACAGAGCCCTTAGCTATCGGCTCGGTCAAAAAATGTGTCATGTGGTATAGGCCATTAGGTTGTGCAAAGTCAAGGACCTCGACTGTGGTCACTGTAAAGAAGACTGCTTGCCCCAACCGTCAGAGCTGTTGAAGAGATAATAAGTTCACCCCAAGCTGAGGGACATGATATACATTGTCCAACGAGCCAGATCCGGACCCTTATCAGTGGCAAAACCGACGTAACCTTGAGCTTGAATCTTGACCGAGGAGTTGTTTTCGACACGGACTTGTTTGGCTGCAGGGGCTCGGAAACGGAAAATGTCCGCTATAGGAGTCATATGATGTGTAGCTCCATTGTCCACAATCCAATCAAGAGTTGAAGTGCTCGGCTGTGACGAGTGGGCCTTTATGGTAATCTCGTCAGGAGGCAATTCACAAATGTGGACGAGACTCGCATCAGATGTCTCTATGGAGACAATGTGGGCCTCTGCACACCAGTCAGACAAGCCCTCTAAAGTTGAGAACGTTGTTGACTAAGATGGTTCCGTGGTAGCAGTATGAGTCTAACATTTAAACTGCCCCTTTCCATCACCCTGCCTCCCTTGTTGGGGGTTGCCCGACTAGGGGCGGGGGTCTGCGACTTAGATTTTGGTGCTGTGCCTCTTGCCTTTGATTGACACTCATTGTCAAAATGGCCAGTCTTTTGACAATATTGACAATACCTTTTCTTTTAAGTACATTTTGCCACCTCGGTTTGAGAGATTGGGATGTTCCTTGTGATTCCACGCATTGATTTTGCTTTTGCTTTTGCTTTTTCTTTGATTTTGATTTTGATTTTGAGTGGAGGTTTGGTTTTGTTTTCCCTTCCCTTGCTACCCTTTCTGAGAATGAGCAACAAGAGCCCCCTCTGAAGAGGAATTCATATGAAACTAATCAAACAACCGTGCGTAACGCAATAGCTGACACTTAAATTCATAGAATGTAGGTATGGTAGGCTTTGAAACTATACCTTTCACAAAATTGAAGTATTTCCTAGAGAGTTTATTTAGGAACAATGTGACTTGATCGTCAGAGGACTTGGGAGTCCTCATAGTGGAGAATTCAGCGAGAAGACACTGATACTCAACCAACTTGACTTTCAAGTCATCCTGGTTAGTGATTTTAAAAAGCTGGAGCTCAGGGTCAAGATTGATACGATGGGTCCTATCCCGAGCTGCATAGCGGTCAGTCAAGTGTGCTCGTTGCTTAGACGCTAAGTCAAAGTGCTGAAACTGAGAATGAAACTTAGGCAATAAGCTGTGCATCAGCTTGATAATAGTGGAGGCATTCCTAGCCTTCCATGAGTGGACAACCTTGTATGGAACAAGTGCGGGTTCGGATTGGGGTTTCAACCCTTGCATAAGATCCCATAGTTCTGGGAGTCAAGGACATGTCTCATCAAGTTTGATCAAATGGTAAAGTTTGACCCGTTAAAACGAGTCTTTTCATTAAATGCATGTTTGGTAGAAGATGAGCTGTGTTGGGTAGGTGGGGTAAGATGGATGTGGGGGAGAAGATGGTGGAGGTGGAAATGTTTGATAGGTAGGAGGAGGGGGTAGAGGTGGGTAGGCAGAAGTAGGGTGTGAGTGTCCAATGAGTGCTAATTGAGGCAGAAGTACTGGAACATGAATGTTTCCATAAGGTGCCGGTGTAGGTGGAAGCACTAGGACACGGAAGCCCTGTCCAAAGTGAGGTTGGGGCATAGCAGTATGACCTGAAGGTCCACTAGGTAAACCCATGGAGGCAAACTGTGGAGTCAACTGATCCACACTTGGGAGAGACTGGGGGGGATACCTAGGCTGTAATGATCCCAAAAATGTGTGTGAAGTAGGTGGAACATCACCCGACTGAGGGAAGGATGAGGTCCAAAAGGATATGCCTATGTTTCCATAACCCCCCGGTGTGATGTTCGGTGCGACATGAGGTGCTTGAAATGGAAATGTAAATGGTGTGAATGGAAGTGGAGAAGCAGTGGAAGAATGTGGTTGGGTTTTGAAAATGTGGTGTGTGAGGTGCAGATGCATTTTGTTCGTTTTTATCATTTAATGATTGGAAATGAAAATGTGAAGATGATGATGCACCATGTAATGAAGAAAAAGGAATACCAAATTTATTCTAATTTTGTGAAGTAGACAGAAAAAGAGGAAGGTTAGAAGAAGAGGTACGTGGCTTTTTCTTATAATCCCCACAACGTGTGTTAACATACGAAAATCTGTCCTCAAGAGGACCTTTTCCGTAGTCAAGTGACTGGACTCTTTTTTCCATATGATCTCTACCAGAATATTGCAAAGCAGAAGAGGTAAAAGAAGAAGGAACAAAAGACGAATCTAAAGTACTTTGCACCGGAATGGATAGAAGAGGATGAAAGAAAGGAACATACTCTGGGTCTTGTTCTCCAAGAGGGAGGCCCATCCATGATGGAGGTCTCGATGGCCTTGCAATATCATCACATTGACGTGCAACATCTGAAGAGAGAAATTCATGCATACCTTCATTTAGAAGCTTTTCTTGAAGGGCAATCCTTCGATCGAGCTCCTCAATCTTCTTTCGTCTATAAGCTATGATTAGTTTGTATTCTTCAGAGGTTAGCTTGCCTAGCTTTTCTTCCATGTAATCAGAAGTGTCTTCCACCATGTCGGAACTTTGTGGAGCAAGTTGATCGGCCCACTCTTGCTCGGTTCTCGGCATAGCTGGTTTTGGAGACTAAATCAATGTTGTTGTGTTCGAAGCCATTTGAACCTACTGTTTTTCTTGCTTCTTGTGTAGAGCTTTTAGATCAAAGGCCTAGGTTTCTTAGAGAGTACTAGGCTTTGATACCATGTAAAGAAATGCCCTAACACAAATATAAACAGAAACCGTACGACAAAGCATAGGCTGATAAAATAACACAGTTAAGATTAGGGTAACTCAGAGACAATGAACATAGTGAATGAATGAAGTGATATGACTATTGAACATACGATGCTCATGCAGCAAACACACTATGCAGTGAATGAATATTGAACCTCGAACTCCTGTATCTCAAGGATCAGGGCAAGGGTAATGAGCTGGATAGTGTGTCATACTCTGAATAGATCTCGAATCGCAGCAAGGCAGCCTCCAGATTTTGAACAACAGCAAATGCAGCAGTGAGAAGCTGGATTTGATGCAGATAGCAGTGAGGAGAGAGAAATACTAAAAACTTAGGCAACGGGTGAGAGAAAGACTAAAAACTGTTGGGTATTTCACTCACGCCTCACTTATGTCTACGCTCACATAGGAGTGTTGGTGATTAGTAGGATACTGGGGCACTTTTTACTCTCGGTAGGAGACGTTTTCTTCCCCAAACTTATGGTATTATTTCGTATGTGCTTATGACACACACTTACGGGCACTTACCATGTTCGGGTGTGAACCTTTCCTACAGCCCTAAGGTTTAAGGGTTGTACCTTGTACTTTCAGCTTACACTCTTTCAGTCTATTGCATTGGGTGTTGTGCTTGACTCTCTACTATCTATTGGTTTTCTGTGCTGAGCTTTGATCTTGTCCTCTCTCACATTTGGTATCAGAGCATTGGCTGAGCTCTGCTTAGCTCAGATTCTGCCCAGCTCCGCTCAGCCTCCGGGAGTTTCTTGCTCAGTCCAACTCTGCCTTGACTCTGTTCAACTTAGCTTGACACGCTAGTCTGTTGTACGGGCCACTGTGGCCACGTCTTGACAACACAGCCCGTCAGTCTCGTAGCACTGTGCTCGCCAGATCGCTAGTGCTGCGCGCCTTAGCAGCTCGTATGTGGCAAACGTCTCCAGTGCCGCCTGTCAGATATAGCCTCTTGCCACCCGCCAGACGTCACGCCCACCTGTGCCCGCCTGGACCAGCGCCTCTACGTGCCGCGCTGTTCTTGTTTGAAAACGTCCAGCTCACCCGACTGAAACGCCGCTAGTCAAGCGCTAGCCCGCTAGTCATCAATCGTCGCGAGCTCAGCTTACTGAAGCGCCCGACTGAAACACCGCCAGTCAACCTGTCAAACACCTGCCTGACGGCTCTGCGCCAATAAACCCCGTAAATTTTTTGGTAATTTTTTTAATTTTTAATTTTAGCTGCAATTTCTGGAAGTAGGGGTTTCTACGCCATAGATATAGAATTCAAGAAACGTGTTTGGGACACATTGAATGCAATCTTTGGACACATTCATCAAATTTTTTTTGGGGCTTTTGTGTTTTCTGGGAACATTGGCATACGCACTGCAGTTACAGTCATTGAAAGACTGTTTTGACAAACCCGAGGCAAGAAAGTTTGGGGATTTTGCTGGTACAGTGTTGTTGAACACTGATTGCACGTTGAACTGCGTGTATAACAAACAATTTTGACAGATTGCACCTCTGTACACTAATTGCAGAAAGTTATTTCTTGCAATTTCTGGAAATTTTCAGATTTCCAGTGTAGTCCTGCTTCGACATTGCTCTTTTGCATCTTTATTTGATAATTGAAAATCATGGCAAATCAGGGAGGAGATGTTTTCACCTATGTATCCAAGGAGGATAGATTGGATGAAAATAACTATTCACTTTGGTCCTTCATGATGAAGAATGTACTTGCGGCAAAAAATCTTTGGGATTATGTCAGTGGAGAAGAAGCTCAACCTGGAGTTGTGGTTCCAACTACTCCTCCTCCAGGAGGACGTGCACCACGGGCACCTCAGCCTGCTCCACTTCAGCCGCTTCCCTAAAGAACAACAACTAAAAAAGCATGGGATACACGGGATGCACAGGCTTTGTCGTTGATTGCATTGGCAGTTCAGCAGTCAATCATCCCCCACATTTGTTCAGCAACTTCTTCATGAGAAGCTTGGCTAACTTTGGAGCAGATGTTTGCAGGCAAGAATGAGACTCGTATCTCTTTCTTAAAGAAAGAGCTAGAGACATTGAAAATGGATGAAGGTGATTCTATTCAGGATCACTTGAATAAAATTCAGGACTTGCAAGAGCAACTCATGAATGTTTATGAGTACTATTCGGATGCACAGATGATATCTACCACTTTGAACTCATTACCTCCTTCATACTTGGCTTTTCATACGGCCTTAAACCTCACCATGAGGATTGCCGCGCAGCCAATCACTTTTCTTTAGTTAGTCAGTTTGCTTCTAGAGGAGGAGCAAACACGGAGGAATAATGGTGTGGATGCTATAGCCTCTGAGCAAGCTTTTATGGCTAGACAGAAGGGCAAAGGCAGCCAAGTGAAGAATGCTCCGTAGAGTTCTGGGACTTCTAGCACATCATAGGCAAACAAAAAATGAGGAGGCACGCAAGCCAAAAAGGAAAAATGCCATTATTGCAAGAAGCCAGGCCACTACATTACTGAGTGCAAAAAGCGCATTGCCAAAGAGAAGAAAAAGGAGTCAGGAATGTTTGTTTCTGATGCTCCTTCCACTGCTATTGAGTTTGCATCCTTTGTTGTAGACATGGACTATTGTTTTTACACATGCAGTTATGGCACCTCTTGGGCAAATCAAGCATTTAACTCTACTGAGGATGTAGGCACTTGGTTTTTTGATAGTGGTGCTTCTAGGCATATTACATCTCGCAGAGATTTATTTGTATCTTTTCATGCAGCTCCAGTTGGCAAGTCTGTACAGTGTGCCAACAATGCATCATACCCTGTTAGAGGTATCGGGGAGATTGTGCTCATAGCCATTGATGGCTCTATTCTTTGCCTACAGGATGCTTTATTTGTGCCAGGCATAAAGAAGAATTTGCTCTCTATCTCTTCTTTGGCACGCTGTGGATTGCAGGTCACATTTGATGATGATAGATGCATGGTGAGAGACAAAGAACACGATTTTGGTCTTGGCAGGCACTTTATGTTATGGGTTATACGAGTTGGATGCTCTTTCAGTTGATTAGTTAGCGTATTTGACATCCACTCTTACTCTTGCTATGATGCAGGCAGAGTTATGATATGCTAGGATGGGGCATGTAAACTTTGGCAGCTTGATGCTCTTACAGTGTACGTAGATGCTAGATGGATTACCTCTACTGAAGAGACCTCCTGAGCACTTGTGCGAAGGATGTATTTTGGGGAAAATGCATCGTTTTTTGTTTCCCCGTGATGTTGCTTTTAGAGCAACAACCAGGTTGCAGTTAGTGCATTCAAATGTATATGGACCTATGCAGACAAAGTCATTGGGAGGATGTTACTATTTTGTAACTTTTATTGATGACTTTACTCGATTTTGCTGGGTCTACTCTTTGGTCAAAAAGTCAGAAGTGTATGATGCATTCTTGGCTTTTATTGCACTTGTTGAAAACCAGTTTGGTTGTAAAATTAAGACTCTCCGTTCGGACCGAGGGGGGGAATACATGTCCTCTATGCTAAATTCCTTTTTGAAGCAGAAGGGCATTGTCCATTAGTACACTACTGCTTATACTCCATAGCAAAATGGGGTTGCAGAGAGAATTGGTCACTCATGGAGATGTCCAGATGTATGCTGAAGACAAAGAGCTTGCCTCAGTTTCTGGATGGAAGCCATCATGTGTGCTTGCCATGTTTTGAACAAATGCCCCACCAAAGCTTTGAAGAAAATTACACCTTTTAAGGCTTGGAATACCCGAAAACCTTCTGTTGGACACTTTTCTACCTTTGGGTGCCTTGCATATGCACATATTCTAAAGGTACTGAGGAAAAAGTTGGATAACAAGGTTGTTAAATGCATTTTTATGGGATGTAGCAGTGAGAGCAAAGGCTACAGACTCTATGATCCTATTTCTAAAAAGGTGTTTGTCAGTAGGGATGTACTATTTGATGAAAAATCAGAATTGTCCCTGGCTGGTTTAGATACATATCAGGCTGCCCATGATGTATTTGAAGGGCTGCTGCCCATTACATTTGGTGATTCAGCTGGAGTTTCATCAGCCAGCTGCTCCTTTGGAAAATGCAGAAAATCAGCCATTGGCTGATTTGAATATTCACCAAAGTGCTGAAACTGAAATTAAGCAAGAGCTTATGCACAGTCAGGAGGCAAGACAAATGCCTAGATGGTATTTACAGACTATGAAAGATAGTTATCTGGATGCACCCATGGCTGGTCGTACTAGAAGGCAAGCTCGTATGCATGATACTGCACATACCATGGAGTTCGTTATGGTAGCAAGCACCTTTGATGATGAGGAGCTTGAATGTTTTGAAGATGCACAACAGAGTGTGCATTGGATGGCAGCAATGAAAGCTAAATTGGATTCTATCACTAAGAATCAAACATGGGATTTGGTGTCTTTGCCATTTGGAGAAAGCCATTGGAACAAAATGGGTCTACAAGTTGAAATGGAATGCAGATGGATCCATTGACAAATACAAGGCAAGGCTTGTAGCTAAAGGCTATGCACAGAAAAAAGGCATTGACTATGAGGAGACATTTGCTCCTACTTCCCGTATGATGACCATCAGGTCTATGGTTGCTTTGGCTGCGCATTATGGATGGATTGTGCATCAATTGTATATTAAAACTGCATTTTTACATGGGGAACTTCATGAGGAAGTATATGTATAGCAATCCATTGGTTTTGCAGTTGAGGGCTTGGAACACTGGGTCTGCAAGCTGAAAAAAGCTTTGTATGGTTTGAAACAAGCTCCTAGAGCTTGGTATGCAAAGATAGATGCTTTCTTGCTTAGCCAAGGGTTCATAAACAACTCATCTGAGTCTACCCTTTACGTATGTAAAGAGGGGGGATCCATGCTGGTCATTTGTCTTTATGTTGATGATATCTTGCTTACACGGACACATGCTGATCAGATTTCAGCATTTAAACAAAATTTGCAGCAAACTTTTGACATGTCAGACTTGGGGTCTTTGCATTATTACTTGGGCATTCAATTCATACATGATGCTAGAGGTATTGGGTTATCACAGTCAAGATACATTGGTAAACTTCTTGAGAAGTTTGGCTTACAGGATTGCAAGCCAGTTTGTACACCAATGGAACGTGGACTTAAACTGTCATTACATGATGACAGTGATTTGTTTGATATACACACATATGCTCTAGCAGTTGGATGTCTTATTTACTTATGCAACACTAGGCTAGACATACAGTTTGCAGTTTCAGCCCTGAGCAGATATATGCATCAACCACGTATGTCACATTGGCAAGCTATTAAGTGTGTCTTCCGTTACTTGCAGGTACTAGATCTCTTGGATTGCTTTATGCCAAGGGGGGACCACTACAGTTACATACTTACAGTGATTCTGATTGGGCTGGTGATTATGATCACGTCACTCCACTAGTGGCAATTGTTTCTTTCTTGGCTCGTCTTGCATATCTTGGCTTAGTAAGAAACAATCCATTGTTGCCACATCGTCATGTGAAGTTGAATACAAGGCAGCTTTCATTGCCACAGTTGAATGCGTATGGATTAGACGCTTGCTTGCTAATCTGGATGTATCTGTTACGGAGCCTACTCCTTTGTTCACTGACAGTTAGAGTGCCATTGCAGTGGCATGGAACCTAGTGTTTCATGCATGCACGACGCACATTGAGATACATTATCACTTTGTCAGAGAGAGGCTACATGCAGGTGATATCAGCCTTGTCTATTGTCCTACCACCAGTAATGTGGCAGACATCTTCACCAAAACTCTTCCTTGTGTCAAATTTGAAGCATTTCGCCATGCTTTAAATTTGATCTCCTTTGGTGGCGGATGATCCTTGTACTCTTGATCACTCTTTACTCCAGGGGGTTTGTTGGGTATTTCACTCACGCCTCACGTACGCCTACGCTCGCATAGGAGTGTTGGTGATCACATAGGAGTATTGGTGATCAGTAGGACACTGGGGCACTTTTTACTCTCGATAGGAGAGGTTTTCTCCCCCAGACTTATGGTATTATTTCGTATGTGCTTATGACTCACACTTATGGGCACTTACCGTGTTCGGGTGTGAACACCCCCCTACAACCCTAAGGTTTAAGGGTTGTACCTTGTACTTTCAGTTTACACTCTTTCAGTCTATTGCATTGGGTGTCGTGCTTTACTCTCTACTGTCCACTGGTTTTTTGTGTTGAGCTTCGATTCCGTCCTCTCTTATAAAAACGCAGGCACAACAGCTTGCAGGAGACTGAAAACGCATGCAGGAGAGAGAAAGACTAAAAACACAGACTGTAGGAGAGAGAAAGACTAAAAACGCAGGTAGGACAGCCTGCAGGAGAGAGAAAGACTAAAAATGCAGATTGCAGGATTGTGATGATGTGGCAGGCTGTACGGCAGCAGGTCTGCACAGGAACAACAATCACCTAGGTGGCTGGAATCAGCTCCAAATTGCGTGAAGAGGGCTGAAAATTAGGTACCAACTGATGGAGACAGCAATGGACAGCTTCGGCTGAGATGTCCTCCGCGAACGGGGTATGGGCAGCAAGCTGAAACACTTGAAATTTACAAAAATGAGATTGAGGGCTGAATGGAGGGCAGCATACGTATTTATAGAAAATTTGGGCCCTCCCAAGTGGGTTTGTGGTTATGGGACACAAAAACTCTCTAGGATCATGTTTCTTTTAAATAAACAAGTTTTCTTTATTAATTAAGCGTGTTTTGGGGCTATTTAAGTAAAGCTAATGCATTTTTAGCTCAACAGAGGGTGCCATATTCATGACTGTCCGGTTCCTACGCTTTATGACTCCATTTTGAGAAAGCAAGTTGATAGCGGTGAGCTAGCAAGAGATACTATGATCCTATAGAAACTCAGTGAATTTCTGGGAAATAAACTCATCACCATTGTCACTCATACAGTTGACATGAGGACTAGTTTGGTTATAAACGACTAGCTCCCATGTAGAAAAGTAGGTGAATTTGTCAGATTTATGCTTTAAAAAGTATACCTAAATATATCTTGAGAATATCTTGAGAAATCCATTGAAAAAAGAAGTACAGTGTGTTGTTCAAAGCGGCGGTGGATATCGGCCCACAAAGATCAACATGAATCAATCTCAAGGGTCCTTCAACTCTATATGTGGATTGCTAAGAGAATGGAGTAGAAACCCGATGAATTTGTGGAAAATAAACTCACCACCATTATCTATCACGAGGACGTGAAGATTTAATGCTTTGCTTATGTTTAATTGACATTTGATTAAAGGATTAATCAAATGTGCAATTAAAAGATGCACATGTGTTGCACATGTGAGGCGCAAGCTACTTTTTTTTACAGTTGAAGGCCCAAGGACCATGTGAAAAAGATGGGTGCCAAAGGCAAAAGTTGTAACAAGTTATACTTGTTAGGTTCTTAGGTGAACTATGGTATTAGTTTGCCCCTAGGACCATTATTGGCCATTAAGTGTCAGTGGTGACACTAGAGCCTGGGCATTAATTAATGGATTAATGCATGTCCAAGGGTCAATTAACGCATGGGACCACTTTGGGTTGCAAATGGCCTAGCCAATTAATTTTTGGATGGGCAAGGTTAATTTTCTGGGCATGGATTAAGGGTTGAATTAATTTTTAGAATTAATTAATTCTGAAAATTAATTAAATGCCTGAAAATTGCTAAAAATTGATTAAGAAAGCTGCCACTTGGCAAAACTTTCCCATGCAAGTGGGGGAAAGGCTAAATAGGGTTGAAGGGAGAGGGAAATCTCGTTTTTTCATTTTGGAGGTGTTGGAAAGAGGCGTTAGATTGTTGCTGCCAGCTTTTGGGGGCTATTTCCTAGCCATTGGAGACCATTTTGGTGATGGAGATTGCATATTCTTGACCTTGGGAAGCTGGCAATTGCTGCTGATGCACTTTCTCCTGAAGATCACAGTCTCTGATGCTCCTATTGTTGTTGGTGCATCCGTTTGGGGCTGGTACAACAGGGCAGTAGCAGATTTTGATCAGTTCTTCGTGACAAATCTCAGAATTTTCTCTCTCTACAGCATTCTCTCATCTCCTTCAGCCTATGCTTAGCCATTCTCAGCAATTCTTAGCCATTCAGAGGAGATCTCAGCCATTTTTGGTGGGCTGATCTGTAATTTCTGCAGTAAACCCTAATTTACAGCAGGAATTAGGGTTTAGCAGCCACCTTGGGATCTGTGCCAGAGATTGAAGGCTCAAGGGACTGAAATCAATAGCTGATAATTGAAGATTATCAAGGGATTTCAGGAGCCAGCCCATCGTGAATTGATTTGGGGCAACATTTGGCCAGGCAAGGGTCAAATTGGAGAAGAAGTTCTAGGTGAATCAAGGGGCAAATGACCCAAAAGGCTTGCTGGTCATTTATGACAGCAAGAGCAATTGGTTAGCAAGAGGAGATTGAATAATCTCAAGTTGTACTCCTTCCAGTTGAATGAAAGCTAAAGAAATACCGGAAGAGGCGCCAGTTTTGGAGCCAACAGGGAGTCTACTGTCCAAGAATGTTATGGTAAAGTGTGTATTTCATTTTATATGCATTTATTTATTGCTGTAATTAACTCTTAGATCAGGTTATTACCACCCATTCCAAGAAGGAAGGTTGGTTTCATTATCACTCCTCATATAATTGACATGAGGACCAATTTGGTTATGAATTAGCAGCTTCCATGTAGAAAAGTAGGTGAATGCATTATATTTATGCTTTAAGAAGTACATCCACATGTATCTCGAGAAATCATCCATTGTCAAAAAGAAGTACAATGTGCCATTCAAGGTGGCGGTGGATATCGGCCCACAAACATCAACATGAATTAATCTCATGGGTGCCTCAACTCTATGCGTGGATTGCTAAGGGAATGGAGTATGGTGTCATTTTCCTAGCTGACATGCTTTACAAACATTTCTAAAGAGTGTTAGGCATGGAAGGCCCTCAACCATGTGTAGGTGAGACAACTTATAAAGAGAGGTGTATCCTAGATGTCCCAAGTAGTAATGTCAAAGATGCTCATTGTTAGTAGGCTCCTATGTGGTGGCTAAAGCTTGGAAGTGGTGGAATTGTGAGCCCTTAATAGATGGCTTAGAAAGAAACTAGGTGTCACGGGGACGTGAAATTTTGAGATGCTTTAATGTTGTTGATAACATTTGATTAAGTTAGTAAACAAATGTGCAAGGTTGTTTAGCTCATGTGATGCCCATTGTACTTATTTCATGGTAATAGGCCAAGGACCCCGAGGATGCAGTGGATATCAAAGGCAAAAGTTGCGACAAGTTATACTAGCTGGGCTTTGGGGGTAAGTTGGTGTTAGTTTTGACCTTAGCACAATTGTTTGGCCGGTAGTGTCAGTGGTAATACTAGGGACTAGCATTAATTAATTAATTAATGCTAGTCTAAGGGTCAACAAAGGTTGGTGGGGACCACTCCAGGTTGCATATGGCCTAGCCAATTTAATTATGGATGGGCACATTTAATTTTGGGTAGGGTTAGAAGTGCTGAAATAATTTTCAGGATGATTTGATTTTTAAAATTAATTAAATGGTTGGATAATGCTCAAAATGGGTTGAAGATGAAACATGAAACTCATTCCGACTTTCAGAAGCATAATGAAAAGAAGGAAAAGAAGAAGAGATGGCAATATTTTTCTTAAAATCACCCTTTGTATTAACATACACGAGTGGTTCTTCAATGGGATATTTGCTATGATCAGCATATGGTACTTTAGCTTGAACTTGTTCTTTACCAACATGATGCAAAGGCGGTGAATCAAAAGAAATAGACGAAGGGACAAAAATAGAAACTTGTTTACCTTGCACTGAAGTAGGAGAGAGGCTGAAAACAAGGAATGTACTCTGGATCTCTTTCTCCAAGAGGGGGGCCTATCCCTAATGGAGGTCTCAATGGCCTTGCAACATCATTAAACTTGTGTACTATATCTGACGACAAAGAATCAAGTATACCTTCTTCATGCAGCTTTTGTTTAAAGGCTTGTTAAGATAGCTCTTCAGTTTTCCTGGCTCTGTGAATCAGGATCAGCTGCAGCTCCTCATTTGTGATAAAATAGTGATGCGTGTCTCCAACATAGTCAGAAGGATCTCCAGCCATGTTGGAACCTTGCAAAGTTGGTAGCAAATGCCACTCCTACTCAGTTCCCTGCACAGGCTCCTTGGGGACTGAATAGGTGTAGAAGTGTTTGATGTCCTTAGACCTACTATAGTTCTTGGCTTTTGAGAAGAGCTTTCAGATTCATGTCTAGGTTTCTTCAGAGAGTACCTAGCTTTGATACCATGTAAAGAAATGCTGTAACACAGAAACTCAAAAACAATAGTATGGTGAATAATGAAACGAACGAGTTTGAATAGAATACAATGCTCAATGCAGCAAAGACACTACGCAGTGGATGAATATTGACTCCCGAACTCTCGTATCTCAAGGATCGGGGCAGAGAGTATGAGCTGGACAGTGTGTTGTACTCTGAAGTATCTTGAAACACAACAAGGCAGCCTCTGAGGATGTTTGGTAGCAGCAAACACAATTCAAGTGTGGCCGGATCAATGACAGACCGGCAGATTGGGGATGAAACAGTAAAACACAGATTTGTGCGGTGACGTGGCAGGCTGGGCGGCACTTGGGGCAGTAAAACACAGCAGGATGCTGTTGTGGCAGGGCTTGCAGTGCAAATGCAGGCTGTTGCTGGTTGTACAGGAGTAAATGCAGCCTGTAGATGACATGGACAGGCTTGCATCAAGCTGGCGGGCACAAAAAGCAGCAAACAGCATTGTAGAATGGGTGGCCTGCTGCACACAATCGCTGGAAAGCAGAAAACAGCAGTCACCAACACTAGGAAGGGCTAGAAATCAGGCGCTAACAGGTAGACAATGATAGACAGCAGTTCGGTTGAGATATCCTCTGCGTATGGGGTGTGGACAGCAGTATAAGGCACTTGCAAGTTGCAAAAATGAGATTGGACTGAATAGAGGGCAGCCTATCTATTTATAGTATGTTTGAGGCCTCCTAGATTAGTGTTTGCATGTGGGACACAGAAACTCTCTAGGACTGCATTTCTTTTAATAAAGTTTGGTAAAATTCAATAATTAAGCATGTTTTGGGTCTGTTTTAAGGAAGCTAATGCAATTTTAGCTCAACAGTGGTGGTCCACATTTTTGATGTATTGCAATGAAAGAATTTTGAGTAGTATAATAGAAGTTCTGGGAGATCTCCCTTTTTGAGTAGATTGAAAAGTATTGTTGTGGGCTCAACAGTGGTGGTCCACATTTTTGATGTATGGTAAAGCATTGTCAACTTGGGTTCAATTTAAGCAAATGTTTGCTTCTACATGGTTGATAAATACCTTTGAAGTTGATGTAATGACATGATGGCATAACTTCAATACATTGCAATGAAAGAATTTTGAATAGTATAACAGTAAGTTTTGGGAGATCTCCCTTTTTGAGTAGATTGAAAAGTATTGTTGTGGGCTACCCAAAGAGATTTGGGATTTTTGCATGAAGACCACTATGACTTGTAGGTTACAAGCGATCAAGATAGCAAGTAATAATGATGCTTTGTTGCGTGGGAAGTCTATGGGCTTCAAGGGTGATGAGGACAAGACACCGAAGCAGACTTTAAAGGCTGATAAAAAGGGTAGCTCTGCAAATAGGTTAGAAAAGAAGCAAAAATAGCAAGGAAGAACATGGAAAAGGATTGCTCAGTGGAAAGAATCAATTTCATGTGTGAGCAGGAGGGGGCATATGGCAAGGAGCTTTCCTAATAGAGAGCAAGTACAAAAGGTTGAAAGCAAAGAGGATGGAGAGGGTAAAAGACCCAAAACATTAGCTGATTTAGTGGTGGATATGCTTAGTGATAAGTCCAATGTAGATGCTATTGAGCTTCTTAGAGTGTGGGAAAAAGCGAGGGATTTGCATTCTTTGATCTTCTTTGACAATGGAGCATGAGCAAATTTTCTCTCTATAGACATGGTAGCTTGTCTAGGCATCAGAGAGGATGAGATAGGACCCAAGGGAGAGATTGATATGGCATGCAAGGGTCATGCAAAGCCGGTTACACCTCTTGTTTTGGGAAGCTTTGTGTGCACATTTAGAGTTATGTGGGTAGCGAAGCATTCTTCATTGCACCACTTCAAGGTTTTGATGCATTGCTTGGTATGCCTTTTGGTATGATCATGTGCATGCAGTGATTGATTCCCATGAGAAAGTCATTATTATTCAGCATAAGGGCAAGACCCATACTCTTGATGTAAAGTTAAAAGGGGAATCAGTCCCATTTGTGTCCACTTCAACCACTTTAAATAATCTTTTAGTGTGTTTGGTTTTCATCAAGGATAAAGATGGTAGTGTGACCAATGAGAACATGTTTAGTTTGGATAAAGATTTCGTATCCTTTCTGAAAATGTATGCAAATTGTTTCTCGGAGTCACTTCTAAGACATATACCGCTCGATAGGCTAGAGGATTATGCCATAGATTTAATCCTAGTAGTTGGTCTCCTAATGAGCTACCATACAAGGTGAGTGAAGCCTAGCAGGAAGAGAGAGTGTGCCATAGCCTACAGGGATGTGAATTTTTGATTTAGTTATGAATCAAATGTGCAAATGTGGAGTGCAAGTTAGCTAAGTTACATTGATAGGCCTAAGACCTTGAGAAGTCAATGGGTGTCAAAGAAAAGTAGTGAGTTATATTAGTCACATTACTGGTGCCTAGTGCTGGTTTTTTGCCTAGAATATTTTATTAGCCATTAATGTCAATGATGACATTATATGGAAGTGAGTTAACTCACAACAACAAGCCCAAGACCTTGAGAAGCCAATGGGTATCAAAGGAAAAAGTTGTAATAAGTTATATTAGTCAAGTAGGTTGTGACTAGGGCCAATTTTTTTAAGAGTATTTTATTAGCCATTACTGTGAATGGTGACATTAAGAACTAGGCATTATGTAACTAAATAATGCTAGTTCAAGGGTTAATAAATGCTCAGGATTTCTTGGATGACAAATTGGCATAGCCACTTTAATTTTTGGATAGCACAATTATTTTTCTGAGCAAGAATTACTATTTAAATTTATTTTCAGAATTAATATCCTGAATATTTACTTAATTGGGCTAAAAACTGCTGAAAAATGCAATTAGAAGACTGCCACTCGGCAAAATCTTTCCATGCAAGATAGAA
Organism: Lygodium microphyllum; assembly: GCF_053477565.2. Lineage (NCBI taxonomy): Eukaryota > Viridiplantae > Streptophyta > Polypodiopsida > Schizaeales > Lygodiaceae > Lygodium > Lygodium microphyllum. Next base: position 8,780,697 of record NC_141164.1, on the reverse strand, counting down.
AAATGCAGTTGGAGGCTGGTGGAACCTCATTTCAGCATTCTACGAGTTGAAGAGAGCAAGAGAGTGACCAAGCTACTGTAGGTGACTGTTTTGGAGGGTGTTCTAGCCATTGGAAAGTGCATAGGAGGCAAATGATAGCTGATCAAGGGCTCCTAGAGGTTGATGATAGCAAGATTGATCATACTAGGGTCTGGCGACTACATTCTAGGCTCTAGTGTGGGTTTGGTTGTAGTCAATCAGCCATTCCCAGCAGGGCAGCATTGAATTTCAGCCAATCTTGGTGATGAGACATTGAAATTTCTCTTTCTCTAGCTTCTTCTCTATTCTCTTAGCCCATTTATTGCTTTCCTCAAGAGATCTCAGCCTAATTCAGTCCAAGAGGGTGCAATTGAAGAATTTCTTTTGAATAGGAATATGGATTTACTAGCCACCTTAGTAGGATTGCTCAGAAATGGGAGAGTAGGACTTGAAATCCAATGCTGAAATTTTAGCATTTCAGAGAATTTCAAGAGGCCAGCTAGTCAACATCAGATTTGGGGGAAAATTTGTCATTTGAGTGAATCGAAGGCCAATTCCCTATCAAACTAAGGTGCAAGTAGGTTTGAAGTCTTGTTGTTCCCTTTTGGCAGCAAGAGGCTTTAGATAGTGAAGGAGATTGGAGTCAAATCTCAGTGTACTTCATCCAATTCTAATAGAAGCTAAATAAATGCTTCAATGGGCACCAATTTTGGGGCCAACTAGGTGTCCAATGTCCAAGATTGATTGGTAACAATTTCGTTTTAGTTTATATGAATATTTTGCTTGTTGTAGTTAGTGTTAAATCAGGTCGTTACATCCTTTTGTAGAAGGAAGGCTGGTTTCATGGTTCCGTTGTTGGGATACCATCAATGCCCCTTGAATTGGTGGGCCTTGACACATGGTGTATCTAGAATGGCTAGTGGAATGCAAAATCCAATGCATAGCAATGTTGGCAAAATCCTTGGGGCACAAAGTAACATGTTGGGTAATGTTTATATTCAGCCCGGTATGTTTGGGACTCATGGGACAATTGTTGGTTGTGTAAATAGCTTGATATAGCCTACTCATCGATAAACTTCATAGAGTCTTCCAAAATCCGAAAGGCGGCTACTTTTCTAAAAGGGAATGCATTGCAATGATGGCATATAATTTTGATGCAAGGTAAAGTACCATCAACTTGTGTTCAATTTAAGGAGATGTTTGCTTCTACATGGTTGGCGAGTACCTTTGAAGTTGATGTAATTACCACATGGCATATTTTCAATGTATCCGAATGTAAGAATTTGGAGCACTATAATCTGAGTAGATTGAATAGTAATGTTATGGGCTGCCTAAAGAGATTTGGAAATTTTGCATTAAAACCACTTTGATTGGCATGTCACAACTCATTGAGACAACAAATTGCACTGATGTTTTCTTGCGTGGAAAGTCTTCAGGCTTGAAGGGTGATAGGGAAAAGTTACTGAATCAGACTTTCAAGGTTGATAAGAAAAGATTTGCAAATAGGCCTGAAAAGAGACAAAAATAGCAAGGAAGGATATGAAAAAGCTTTGCCCAATGTAAAGAATTGATTACTACAATTAAATGTTTTATTTTTGAGCAAGAGGGGCATTTGGCAAGGAGCCATCCAAATAAACAGCAAGGTTAAAAGGCTGAAAACAAAGAGGATGCAAAGGGTAAGAGACCCAAAACATCAGTTGATTTGGTCCTTGATGTAGTCCGTGATTAGCCCAATGATGATGCTACTGAGCTTTGTAGAGCATGGGGGAAGATCGGAGATTACCATGCAGTGATTTTCTTGGACTCTACGTAGGTATCAGAGAGGATGAGATGGGACCTATGGGAGAGATTGATATGCTATATAAGGGCCATGCGGAGCTTATTACACCTCTCATTGGGAAGCTTCATTTGTACATACAGGGTTATGTGGATAGCGAAGAGTTCTTCATTGCACCATTAGAATTTTGTGATGTTTTGCTTGGTATGCTTTGGTTTGATCATGTGCATGCAATGATTGACTCCCATGACAAAGTCGTTACTATACAACCTAAGGGCAAGACCAATACTCTTGATGTAAAGCTAAAATGGGAATTAGTCCCAGCTGTATGCGCTATAGTTGCTTCTAAAGTAATGAAAAATTTAGCATACTTCATTTTTTTTTACCAGGACAAAGATGATAGTGTGATTGATGGGAACATGTTTACTTTGTATAAAGATTGCATGTCATTTTTGAAGATGCATGCTGATTACTTTTGACAATCACTATTAGGATAGCTACCGTATGAAAGACCAGGAGATTATGCCATAGTGATCTATGGTAGTAGCCTTCTTAATAAGCCACCATATAGGGTGAGTGCAGCCTAGTAGCAAGAGATAATGAGTGAGGTTAATGAGCTGTTACAAAATGGGCTGATTCAGCCCTGCTCATTTCTTTTTGTTTATTTGTGCTTTTGGTGCTGAAGAAGGATGGTTTATGGCATACGTGCATTGACAATCATGCTTTGAATAAGATCACGATCAAAAATCGATTTTCAGTTCCACGAATTGATGACATTATGGATAGGTTGCAAGGTTCAACCATTTTCAGCCATATTGATTTGAAAAATGGATATTGTCAAATATACATTAGACTAGTCACTAGAGTATGTACCAAAGATAGCTTTCAAGACATCTTTTGGGTTGTATGAGTTTCTTGTCATGCCATTTGGGCTTATAAATGCTCTATCCATGTTCATGGATAGGATTTTTAGACCACATAGAGCATTTGTGAGGACATACTTTGATGATATGATTGTGCACTCAAAGAAAGAAGAGGAGCATAGAAGGCACTTGGACATTGTGTTCATTGAGCGGCTTAAGCATCGTTTGGTAATCAATGACCCACATTTGAAGAATATGCATGAGATTTACAACTTTTTGGGCTTGTGTTCTTCTTATAGGAAGTATGTTTGTCACTTTGTTGAATAATTTGTCCATTGCATGCTTCGCGAAAGTAAAGATGACTTTAGATCTTGTGCTTGTGTTGCATGATCTAAGGAAATCATTTGTTATTTATTGTGATGCATATGAAAATAGCATTGGGGGTCTTTTAATGTAGGATGGCCCATAATTGCCGAGAAACGTGTTTCTGACAAAACATTTGAAATGTCTAGGCATTTATTAAGAAACGGTTGAATTGAAAATATGGTTCTTGAAGATTACAATTGATCCAGTCTTGCATGTTGGATCAAAGTTCCTTTTCCATCTATTAAAAGCTGGTCTATAGAGACATGGACTTGAAGTTTGAACATGCTTAGTAGTAGCTTTCATGATTTATATGACATCTCACGTTATTGATGGATTCATTATGAGGTCCTATAGAGACATGGATTGTTATTGGTAGTTTAACATTGGATTGCAGTTTGTATATTTGACCATTTTTAAATCTATGGCATTATGCTTCTTTTATATTCAGGAAATTTTGATGATGAATCATGGAATACAATGTACCCTATATATAAATTGTTGGTCTTTTGATTGTTCATTTAGATTTTGTATACAATGCCAAATCATGTGCAACATAGTTGGATTCAGATGCATATGATTCAGTATACCAGATGTCTACAAACGTCTCGTATGCAGACATACGAAAAGCCATTTCATACCTGGCTTTTGACTGGTCAAAACTGCCACTTTTTCTTGGCGAAGTTTTTTCCTACAATCTTGGCATTTTCTCCTGCAGATTACCTGCATGTGCAGCCTGCGTGCTCAAGCGTCAGCCTATACCCTATATGTGTGGAATCAACAAGATTAATCATCATCATGTGGAAAAATTCAGATTCTGGACCCTTGACCCTTCACTCTCTTGGGTTGCGTAGAGTCTACAATACAATGATGTATTATGTTAGTGAGCTGATTATAATTTGTGTGTCATGAGTCATGACATTTTGTGATCTTAGTGGGCTGATTATGATCTCAAAATTCATACAGTCCTCTTGTAAAATTTCAATGTCTTAAGCTTTGTTGAAATGTTTACGATTCATATTAAGGTTCAACTTATCATTCTTATATTTTCCTAGTTTTTAAAGAAAAAATTAGGGCAACATATGGTTCCAGCCCGAGGGTTTGAATCATACTTCAGTCATACTTTCATACCTGTACACGTATGGAAGTATGAAATGCATGTTATCAACTATAGTGTGCAATATTTGTTTTGTAGTGGCTCATGTATGGGACTTGAAGTATATTTATATGTATCAAAAATTTCAATAATTTTCATCTTGAATGAAACCCATATATTACGTTTTAGGAAACTTGTATGGAACCTTTGAAATTAGTCTCATACCTCTCGTCTCTGAAACCCCTGGCAACTATGGGACAGTCATGTAGTGGCATATGACAGCCGTGTTCTCCATGGGACAAAGAAGAATTTGCAGGTCTATTAGGAGCTATTGATTGTAATTCATACACTTTCAACATGGAAATACCATCTTTTGGGGATTGATTTGACTACATAGGCAGATAATTTGACATTGCACTATTTTTTGACTACTGCGACAAAGTCGGTTTGAGAAGCTTATGAGATGGGCACATTTTCTCTCTATGTTTGATTTTCAAATAATACATATAGATGACAAAAAGAATGTAGTGGTTGATGCACTGTCTCATAAGCCTCAAAATTTGGCTGTCAGTATGATTTATCATAGTGAGTTGGATGCCATGAAAGATTAGTATGATGCTGATTTTGTTTTTGCTAATATTTATGATTAGTATGATGCTGATTATTTATGATTAGCTTAGCAATGGCTAGAGACTTGAGCATTACATGTTAAGAGATGGCTTTTGGATTATGCATGGGCAATTGTGTGTCACAAAGTCGTTGAGGACAAAGGTGATAAAAGAGAATCTTGCTCCTCCTTATGCAAGGCATAGAGGTATTAATCCTATAGTTATAGCAACGCCTATTTTAAACCATACAAGCTTCTCTTAAGCCTACGCACCAAGTACTCCTTTCCTGGTATAACAAAGCCTTCTGGCTTTTTCATGTACAACTTTTCTTCTAAATCACCATGCATGAATGCAGTTCTAACATCCATTTGATCAAGTTCAAGATCCATAGATGCCATGATAGCAAACAATACCCGAAGAGTGGTCATTTCGACAATAGGTGAAAAGACTTCCTGAAAGTTAATCTCCTCTTTTTGTGTATAGCCCTTAGCCACAAGCTTGGCTTTGTATTTGGGTTTGCGATCCACACACTTGATTTTATAGACCCATTTGTTAGGAATGGCTTTCCTATCTTTGGGTAATGGAACCAAATCCCAAGTATCATTCTGATACAATGACTTCATTTCTTCTTGCATAGCTAGCTTCCACTTTTTCTTTAACTCACATGATAATGCCTCTTTATATGTGAGAGGTTTACTCTCATGTGTGAGTAAAATGTAGTCCAAAGAGGGATTGAACCTTTGTTCTCCTGACATGTGTAGACCTCCCCACCCAATGATTTGTGTTATCAAGCAATGGATCCACATCCAAAGGAATGTTAGTGATCTCATTATTTGGCTACTGAATTGCATTTTTAGGTCTTTGTAATACATTTTCAGGCTGCTTTAATTCATTTTCGGCATGCCTGATTTTATTGCCCAAGCTGATTTCCAGGATCTCTTTGCTGTCCATTGCCATCTGGCTCAATGATGATATGTTGATTATCATAATCAGCATCAAATGGAGCTAAATTTTGAGTGGTGGCTGATGGCAATCCAAGTGGTTGATAGTGCTGAAATGTTACTTTCTTTTTGTCTAAATCACTAGATGTGGCATTTTTTAGCAGCTCTGACTCATTAAATACCACATCTTGGTTGAGTAGCACCTTTTTCATACTTGGAACCCGAACTCTATAGCCCATTTCACCTTCCTCTCCATAATCCATGAAGATGCTTTTGTGGAATTTCATGTTAAGTTTGGTTCTGCTATCAACAGGTACATGTACATAGCAATCGTAGCCAAAGACTCTTAAGTGGTCATATGAAGCAAGTTTGCCAGACCAAAACTCTTTAACTCATGAAGATACCTTTGTGGAATTTCATGTCAAGTTTGGTTCTGCTATCAATAGGTACATGTATATAGCAATCGTAGCCAAAGACTCTTAAGTGGTCATATGAAGCAAGTTTGCTAGACCAAAACTCTTCAGGGATGCCACTTTCAAGTGCTCGATATGGAGATTGGTTGCAAATATGCACCATGGTTTTAAGTGCCTCTCCCGAAAATGATTGCAAGAGATTAGCTATGGACAACATGCACCAAATCTTCTCACATATACAATTCATTTGCTTAGCCACACCATTAGATGATGGATTATAAGGAGTTGTAAGCTCCCGTTTAATTCCATTGACATCGCAAAACTTAGTGAATTCTTTAGATACATACTCTCCCCCATTGTTTGTTCTTATGCATTTTAATTCTAAACCTTTTTGAGTACTAACAAATGCATAGAACTTTTTAAAGGCATCCAATGCCTCGCTTTTTTGCTTAAGCAAGTAAACCCATAGCTTTTTAGAATGATCATCAATAAAAGACAAAATAACAGAAACCACTATGAGTTTTTATTGGCATGGTACATACATTAGAATGGACTAAATCTAAGATATATGCCTTCCTAGAGGCTCCATGAGAGTATGAACTCTTTACATGTTTTCCCAAAACACTGTCATTACAAAAGTCAAGCTTTGAGTTTTTCACATCAACTCTTCCAAGTGAAGAAAATGCTTGTAAATCCTTTTGGCTGATGTGTCCAAGACGCTTGTGCCGTAACTCTGTGTGACTACACTTTTGCAACTGCAACAAACTTTCTAGGAAGTGCCTTCCAGTGAAGATAATATAGAGTTTTCTTTTTACCGTATCTAATGACTAGCATAGATCCCTTCTGTATCTTCTATATTCCACCACCAAAGGTAGTGAAGTAACCCTTGTTGTCTAATTGCCCAATAAAAAGCAAGCTCTTTTTAATGCTAGGTATATTTTTTTTTGCAAATAAAATGTGGCTGATTATATTACTTAGAAAAACTGATTACAACGGGGTGCTTATGCTACAGACTAGCTGGAGCTGATGAAAGTCACAAGTCCATCATATATACAAGCCTCTCAAGGCGGTTTGGGGGAGATGGGGGCAAGAAGCCATGGAGGGGGGGTGTATCGCCATCCGGGGCTGCCTGCTTACATCACGAAAAATAGGTCCTGGCCGCCCCAAGTGTGCATGAAATGACCTCGAAGCTCCTGACGAGCCTTGGATTCGCCCTGTACCTGATCCCGTCGACCGCAGAGGGAGTGGATGATGGAGGTCCAGAGTTCTGCTAAAGTCGTTTGTACTGAAAGTCTCTCTCCCCGCTGAAAGCCTCCTGACACTGGGCCTTCCAGATATGCCAACTAATAAGTCTCTCTATGATCTCCCATACCTCAAAGCGGTTTGCTGTGAGCTCCAGTACTTGGCGGATGGGTAGAATCTCCAAACTGACCACTGCGCATGACCCTGCCTCGATAATGAATATCGTGTCTTACATCCCGGCCTCATACAAAAGGTGGCAGCCCTGTGGCTGACTGCATGCCAGCAGAAAGCTGTCCATGAGATACATCCAAGGATGGGTGCTATACGGTGAAGGATGCGGCATGCACCTCTTCACATGAGCTGCGCTGCCTCACATGACCAAAGGCAGTGCTTTGGTGTTTCTAGAGGCTGCTGTGTGCAGTGTATACAACCTCCCTCCTCCTGCATCTGGACAAGCCAACTTCCCACCGCCAAGCCTCCATGTGCCACCAACCATAAGAAATATGATACCCTCCTAGGCTCCTCGGCCTCCAACTATCCCATAGGCTGTGCCAAAAGGTCCGTTGGAAAGGCTCTGTGATGCTGTGTTGCGTCCAGTGCCTGCTACGTGATGGTGCCCAATCCATATCCCCGTGCATCAGTACGTGTTTGCCAATGTTGGCAGTGTACTCCTGGAACCTCGGTGGCTTCTTAGCGACCGTTGTGGCCGGCCAGAGCCACTCTCCCGGGTTCCACTCCAGCTCATCAAGTGGCTTGTCCTCCTAGATTTAGAGGTGCCACTCCCTAAGCTCCCGCCAAAAGACAAAAGGGTCCAACCGCCATGTCTTCCCATGAAGGTCAATCACCCGGATTCTCCTCCATGAGAGGATAGCTAAGCCCTCATCCTGCTGCCCTTAGTCAAGGGCCAGACGTCCTCCCTCCTGTACGGTGAAGAAGGTCCCAGGTGGAGCGCCGCCTACTCTACCTGCCACTTGTAGGGGGATGCTTGCTGGTGAGAACCTAGTGGCCCATACTTCCCTGGGCTTTATCGGCTCTCGTCTTGGGAAAGCAAGCCACTCTTGAGAAATTGTTGCGTCTATCTCTCTTCTCCTCAGCTCCACTCCTCTCTGGCAGCCTGATACTCGCTGCAGCACCTCGTCCACCATCCTGTACATCTCCCACCATGTCCTAATGGTACGAGCCGGGCCGGCCTCCCAGTCAGCCCACTGGATGTGGGGGCGCTTGCCAAGCTATGCTCCTTTCTCCAGATCTTTGACTTGGGGGTTCTAGATTACTGGATGATGATCTATCTTCTCCTGGCAACTAGGCGGGCTCTGGATTAGGGCCTTGCAGAGGCCGTGCCACATGCGGATAAAGCTACGCAGGAAAGGTGTTATGGGCTCGGTGATCTGAGCTAATGTAAAGATCCATCTCAGGGACGGCCTTCACTCACTGCCAAGCCTCGGTCTACAGTCCTGAAGACCCTCCTACAATAGGACCTTCAATGTCTGCCCTCTTGGTGTGAGGCTGCGGACAACTAGCTTCCCAAGAGGGCCATACTCTGATACTTTGGATCTATGATTCCTAGGCCTCCCTCTGACCGATGCCGTATGATAGTAGCCCACGCCACCTTGGCCCTGGAATCCCTAGAACCGTTTGATCCAGACCAAAGGAAATTCCGCACTAGGTGGCGAAGCTGCAGAAGCACCAACAAGAGGCGATGTACCAGGCCGTCGTTAGGAGGACCTGGTTAACCACCAGGGCTTGGCCTGCTAGTAAGAGGCGAGCCGTACTTTGGTAGGTCAGCTTCCTCCAAATAGAATCGAGGATTGGGAGAAACTGTTGGACGGGAGTGATGTTGAGTCCCACCTGGAACCCTAGGTAACAGATGGTCTGCCCTTTGCTCACCCATCTAAATCCTTGGTGGATGCCCCACTCCGTGCTAGAGTCCGGGTCTGTGAGGAAACCAACCGACTTTCACTAGTTGATTTTTGCTCCTGCTGCAGAACAGAACACCTCAAGAGCCAGCCTCACTCTCTCTAGCATAAACTCATCGTCCTCTATGTAGAGTGCTGTATCATCTGCATACTTTGAGTCTAACAACTCTGTCTCCTCTCTCAGGGGAAGTCAGAGGCCGCATAATCCGCTCACACGACTTGAGGAAATAAGACATCGCCTCTACAAAGAGTAGAAACAGGTACGGGGCCAGGGGGTAACCCTACCAGACCGATCTCTCCAGTCGAAACTCCACCCCCCACCTACCACCTATGAGAACCCTACTGGTGGTTGATTTGTAAAGTGCGGTGACCTCTCGAATCCAAGCTTGGGGGAAACCTAACCTCACCATGGTGTCCCCCAAGAAATCTCAGTCCACCCTGTCATAAGCTTTCTCGAAATCCAAGAGTAGTACGACCAGTCTCTGCCCACTATGCTGCGCCCACTCTGTCGCCTCAAAGAAGGTGAAAACATTGTCTAGGATGCTCCTATCCTAGACAAAGCCTGTGTGTGTGTCATGGATGATATTTGAAAGCATGAGGCGTAGTCACCTACCAATCATCTTTGCCAGTGCCTTATAGGCCACTGACAATAAGTTGATTAGTCTCCACTGGGAAAGTTTCAACCGGTCTCCCCCTTTGGGGAGAAGATTGATAAGGCCTGTCGAAAGACTCCTTGGCATCTGCCTTGAAGTGAAAATCTCTTGGAAGGCCATCAGTAGGGGGTTCTTCACCACCTCCCAGTAGGTGGTGAAGAATGCCTTAGAGAGGCCATCCTCTCTCGGGCATTTCTGCCCGTCCTGTGTATGGAAAGCCTCCTCTAGTTCCTTCTCTGTGAAGGGGACTAGAAGGGAGCATCCCATCTCCTTTGTGATGAGGGACAGCATGTGATCCCAGACCTGCTGCCTACATCGCTGTCCTCTAGCTGAAGCTCTCCTGCTGGAAAAGGCACTTGTAGTAGTCGGTGGCAATCTCTATCACCTCATCTAGGCTAGAACGAGTCCTCCCATACTGGTCTTGAAGGTTGCGTATCTGCTCTCCTGAAGTGTTAGGCTGGTGCACCTGGAAGAACTCCTTGCACATCGTATCTCCCTTCCATGTCCGAAAAGCTGCGGAGGTGCGGAAAGAGAACTCCAAGCACCTATCCTCTAAGCCAGCAATGGTTGTTCACGCGCGCGCCTTTTGTGTGTGGAGGGTAGCGTCCCCTGGTGCCTCTTGTAATAGTCTCTGCGCGGCTGTGAGGTCTCGCCACAGTGCTCTCTTCTCCTCTCAGCTTTGGTGCCTGGCTTGTATGGTTGCCTCTTGGTAGATACTGCTCGACTCAGCTAGGACCTCTGCAACCTCCTCTGCAATCCGGTCCCTCGTGCTCCACTCCTTGTTCCAAATCTGCTCTATCTGTCTTGTCACCTCCTCCCTCCTATAGATCGAGTGAGGGATCTGATAGGATTGTGTATCTAGGGCAGATGCTGGGGGATCAAGTGTCAGGAGAACTGTGCAATGGTCGGACAACGTGGTACCCGCCAACTGTCCAATCTGTCCTCCATGAGAGCCACCCCACTCTCCCACATAAAACTTGTCCAACCACTCTAGCAGGACCCCACCTAGCCGCCTGTATCCCCAAGAGAAGTCCAGCGACCTCTCTCTCCTGTGGAAGGCAAGGTCTCTCTAGGCATCACGTGCTCCTACTGCCAGTAGACCATGCCTCTTGCTCGTCCCTAGCCATGCCCTGGTAGTTTCTACCTTTACCCTGCTGGTCCTCCAAAACCTCCAGGTTGTTGAAGTCTCCTCCAACGATCCAAGAGTCCACCTCTGGGAGTCCATCTGCTGCGTGCCCTAATCTTCGTAGGGGCATAGACATTGAGGACTCCAAGGCACGAGTCCCCAATATCCATTCTGATCCATAGAACCCTCCCTGCCACTATCGTCCCGTGGTCTCGTACACAGGCGGTGAGACTTGGGCCGATAGAGGTGCATATGCCTCCACTCCTGCCGTGAGCACCTATGGCGTGCTCCCAGTAAGTGCGGGAGTTGCCCGGGAGTATCTTTCTAACCCGCTAGGCCTGGGTGGGCGTGAGCTTGTACTCCTGTAGAAGTAGGATGTCGATCTGTCTGACAAGGGTAGGCTGCAGCTCCTACCGAACAATTAACTTTCTAGAACCACGTGCCCCACTGTAGTGGAGATTGTTCACATTCCAGGATGCAAGGTATAAGTTCATGGGGAAACTTGTCACTGACGAAACAAGTATCTATTCGGTACGGAAGCTGCCGAAGAGGAGGAGAAACTATGGGGCATGCAAGTGTGCTTTGCCGTAGGTGTGGATGGTGAACTCCAGTCCCCCATGGTGGCGCTCGGTCAGACCATAGGGGTGATAGATGGTCCAGGTGGTACTATCAATGCATCTATTAACCATACTGAGAGTCGTGACTTTGCACACTGGTAGAAATGGGCCGCTTGTGCTAGGGGCCAGTCGCTCACATCTCGCGGAACTCTCTACTGTGGAGGGGCTCGAAAGATGATGCTCAAGTGTGGGACCTCGGCACCAACCCACTAGTTAATGCCCATCATGCAACGAGGCCACTGCTGTGCAAACAGTGCTAGTCCTTTATCTCCCATCCATTGGGAGATGTGGTCCTCCACCTGACTCTCCAACTCCTCTATCTGTGTCATTGTCCAATCCCCTGACTGAGAGGACTGAAAGAAAAAAGCGTAGTTTGGTCCATCCGGTGGTGCTAGTAGATGGACCTTGCCCCTCCTTGACTAATGAACCACGAATATCCCCACCAGCCATTGTGGAAGAACTCCTGTGGCAATAGCTGTGCCTGTCTCAGGAAAGTGTGACGGGCGGCAGGGGCAAATGAGCTGGTGGCTGTGTGGGAGGGGGAGAATTGTTTGTGCGAGGAGGATGTAGGTGTGTGTGGCTCATCACCTTCTCCCATAGGAGGAGGGGGGGGGGGTGGGTCTGGGGGGGATCACGTGAACTGGGGGCAGATCAAGGGGGGTGCTTGGCGAGGGAGGTGGTGGGGGGAAAGAAGATCGAGGGATGGTGGGATGGTCAGAGGTACATGGCGGGTGTGGGGGGGGCTGGTGGCCCTGGAAGGTGGGGAGGGAGCGTGGGCTCGGGTCAGTGGAGGGGGCATGGGAGGTGGGGGGAGGGATGGGGTATTGGCGGTGTGGGATCTTCGGTGAGGTAGTCTGTGGCGTGGGTGGTGGATGTGGAGGGCTGTTGTCCTGCTCGGTGGGGCAGGCAGGGGGGGCTGCGGAGTGCTTTGCCGAGGGGGCGTTGCTTGCCCTCCTGCTTTCTGCTGTTGAGGCTGCACCTGCGGAGCTGGCTGCGGCCCCCCCTGCCGTCTCCCTCTCTGTCGTCTCTGGACCCGTATGAAGCCGTCAGTGTCCAGCTGTGGGCCTGTCGATGGAGCTGCCTTGGCTCCGAAGCGCGTACAGTTTGTTGCATGGTGCCCAAAGTCATGGCAGCGTAGGCACTACCCTGGTTGCCCGGTCAATGTGACCTGCTGCCTGCAGGAGTGACCTCCTGCCTCTATCTCTAGGAACTTGGGTATACTCTTTGTGTCTTTCATGACCACTTGTACCTTGGGGACTCCTGCAACTATCACAACATTTGTGAAGGAGGCAGGAAGAACTGTGTCGAAGAGCCGACCAAAGTCCTCCACTAATTGGCGGGAAAAGTAAAGTGACTAGGTGTCTGAGAAATTTGTTGTGAAGCTCAAATGACTCCACTGTGAAACCACTGTACCAAGGAACCATGTGAATGACCCCCTTCGTGGAGGCATAGGACGCTCTCCACTAACTCACGAGCTGTGTCTGTAGAGGTGAGACAAACCATGAAGATCCCATGGCCCATGAGGACTGCCTCCACGATCTGCGCTGTGCCAATGCGCAGTGTGGAGTGGAGCCAATCCCGAAGCTGGGCCTTGGCTGGAGAGTGACCTATTACCTAACGGAAAATCGCTGTTTCTTTAAGCTCCAGCTCTGTGGCGCAGACGGCCAAGAGCTGTTCCTCAGAGAGGACAACACGCAAGGTGTTTGATTGGGGGGCTCTCGCAGAATGCACCGACGTCCGACTAGAGGTTTCCATTGTGCTTTCCTATTGAGAACCTATCAAACACACTGCTGTATTGCCGGAGGAGGGAGTGTTGCTGCAAATGGAGGGAGCAACCGGGGGAGGGGTGGAGGGCGATGGCGAGGAGAAAGGGGGGGGTGGGGGGGATTCTGTTTTTTGATGCCGATAGAGGCGTTGGGCGCCACAGATGACGGCGTGGGAGGGTTGTAGGTAGGTGGCCGTAGGGTGGAGGAGATGGGAGAGAATGCGGGGGAGGTACCAGGGCGGGGGGGGGGGGGGAGGTACGAGGCGGGAGCCACTGGGCGGGGGGGTAAAGCGTGATGGGGGGGAGCCATAGGGTGGGGGGGGCAGCATGATGGCGAGGAGGGAGGGGCGCAGTGTGAAGGCAAGGAGGGGGAGGCGCAGCTTGATGACGAGAAGGGGGGGCAGCGCGATGGCAAGGAGACGGGCGAGAGGGATGGGGGAGGTGCAATGGCTAGTTAGCGGGGGTGTAGATCGATAGGGGTATGGGGGCGAGGGCAGCGGCACGTTGGTAGGAGCTGTTTAGTGATGCTAGGTACATAACTAACATCATGAAGAATTACCATCAAATTTACGAATCTCAAAAAGATTCTTTGTGTTAGATATAGATGCACTGCTAGCCATATTCAACAATAAAAGATTGCAATTAAATGCTGAATACTTTCAGTCAATGGCAAGGTTGCTAAATATAATGGCAAGTACACACACTTGTACTTCCAAAGGTGTCCAAGAAGCATATATTTTGCTGCAATTTCAGTCCCAAAAGGTGCTACAGCATGTATATGAATCAAATTTGATATATATGCATAAATGATGGCTCCCACTTCAATAATACATCACCGTAACGCCCAAATGCAATAATCCAAGTGCTGTATATAATACTATTTCATTGCATAATGAGCATTTAGCAATATATGTACCAAGAGAAGCTGTCCTTTTACAACATTTATTACATCCCAAGTCCAAATTTCTCCCACTTAGCAGTGAATCTACTGTAATTCCACTATCAAAGCACAAATCGGCTCAAAATGCATCATCGATGCAAAAAGCCTTAATTTTTGCAATAAATTTGCCCCCAATTGCATTAATTCATCATCTCGAGTTTCAAATATGGGCAAACGTTGCAGAAATTTCACAAGTTCTACAAAACCCCCAAATTTTGGGGTCCAATTGTGCGTAGATGACAGTCAAATTGGCTCAACCGAGTAAAATTTCACTTTTATAAGAAAAGCCCCAAAATTTTTGAAGCAAATGCGCTCAATGTCTGCAATTTTTGGGTAAGATGTTATTGTTTTGCATGACTAGCATGAAATCTGGGAAAAATGCCAAATTTTTAGACATGAATTTGCACAAATTTGGGCATTGTGTTATGGGGACGTGAAATTTTGAGATGCTTTAATCTTGCTAGTAACATTTAATGCACATGGCAGTTATTTCATGGGAACGGGCCAAGGACCCCGAGGATGCAGTGAGTGTTAAAGGCAAAAGTTGTGTTAAGTTATGCCAACTAGGTTTTGGTGGTCAGTTGGTGCTAGGTTGGACCCTAGGACAATTGTTTGGCCATTAAGTGTCAGTGGTGACACTAGGGACTAGCATTAATTAATTAATTAATGCTAGTCTAAGGGTCAGCAGAGGTTGGGAACCACTCCAAGTTGCAAATGGCCTAGCCAATTTCATTACAGATGGGCATGTTTAATTTTGGGCAGGGTAAAAAGGGCTGAAATTAATTTTCAGAATTAATTAATTCTGAAAAATTAATTTAATGGCTGAAAATGCATTAGGAAGGCTGCCACTTGGCAAAACTTTCCCATGCAACTAGGGAGAAGGTTGTTGGAGGGTGGTGGAAGCTGAATTGCAGCCATTCGGAGCTTGGTAGAGAGAGAGGAGGTGATCAGATTTGGCTCTGAGAGGCGACGACGACTGATTGCGCGCCGCGACAGGACAGGGGGCAGCAGGATTTCTCTTTTGCCTCAACTAAGGCGGCGGTAGAAGAGGAGGGCTTGTCAGGTGAGCTACTGTTTTACCCCCCTTCTGAAGTTGTTGGTGCCATCAGATTTGTCACTAGAGCTACGAATCAAAAGATACATTTCAGCTGATTTTCTCTCTTTCTACAACATTCTCTCATCTCCTCCTGTCTATGCTAAAGCATTCTCAGCAATTCTCAGCCATTGGTAGCACAGTACAGTCAAATTTGGTGGACAACAGAGAGTTTACTGCTGTAAACCCTAAATTACAGCAGTAATTAGGGTTTAGCAGCCACCTTGGGACCCGTGCCATCAGTCAAAGGCATTGTACACTAAAATGAGCACCGGAAATTCGTGGAATTGTGAGGATTTCAGATGCCAGCCCATCTATTGTGAACTTGGGCAGCATTTGACTAGTTGGGGTTCCATTAGAGCAAGTCCTGGTTGAAAATCAAGGGGCAATTTGCCCGAATGCTTTGCTGATTATTGGAACAGCAAGGGGCTTTTGAATCAGCCAAGGAGATCGTGAAATCTCGGCTTGTAATTTATCCATTAGCAATTGAAATTAAAGAAATACCGAAAGGGGTGCCGGTTTTGGGGCCAACAGGGTGTCCACTATCCAAGTTTATGAAGGTAAAGTGAGCATTTCAGTTTATGTTCATTTGTTGATTGCTGTAATTAAGTGCTTAATCAAGTTAAACCACCTTATCCGAGAAGGAAGGCCGGTTTCACATTGTGCTCATGCGTGTGAACCCCCATCACTGAGCAGGGGACCTGCTTGCTGAAAATAATTAAAAAATGTCAAAAAAGACTTAAGAAGTGTCGAAGAGGCAAGCCGTTGACCTGTCGACTGCCTGTGAGCTGTCGCCAGCTGAAAGCTGGCTTGAGATGCTGCATCAGGTCGCCGTTGACCTATTTGTGCCTTGCGACTACTGTCGCAGACTTGTTCATCACTTTCCTGCTTGTCACGGGCCTGTTCGTCGCCTGCCAGCCTGACACGATTGCTCTTGATTGCAAACATTGTCGCCTGGACAGAAATTGATACACCTACTGCAAACTCTCACGGCTGCATGCGTGCTGGTCAAACTAACCACCGATTGATCATGATTGCCTGTCTCTATCCTCGGGAAGCGCTGCGCATCAATTGAGGTGTATTCAGCAGTGAAGTGCATATAGAGAGTGGAGAGTCAAGAGATGGGTATGTATGAGTGTGGTACACACAAACAATAAAAAAATGTATTTATACTTAGGGTATGGTACACTAACACCGGCAAGGGTGTGTTCACATGTGCAAGTAAATATATACATGGGAGTAGCGTAAGGGCCTTTACACCTAACATATGGACTATCATTCTTAGGCTTAGGAACCAAGCCCATTTCATTCTCATAAGCAAGAAGATAAAGGCTGATCATATGGCATGATTGTTTCTGCAACACATCTTTGCGTATCAGGGCATGCCAAAGCAAATCATGTGTTATCGGGATCCATAGATGACCATTTTCTTTTGAAAGAGATTGTTTAAGAATGCAAGTACCATGCTGAAATTTTCTTTGTTCTTCCATCCACAAACATATGGTCAGTCCGAAGAGAAACTTCACAGTCTTGGATCTTTTGAGATACTATGTATCATAGCATTAGTCACAATGGGAGTAGTACTTACCTTTGGTTGAGTTTGTGTACAATAATATAGTGCATACTTTGATTGTTAAGGCTTTGTTTGAAGTTGTGGAGGGTGGCAAGAAAGTTATCCTGTTTTTCATATTAAAGATAAGATCTTTGGGGATGATCACACAGTTGAGAACATGGATATGGCTTCTGGGAAGGTTAAGCAAGGACTTTAGAGATTGCAAGAAAAGCTAAAAAGGGCAATTGATTGCCATAGATGTGCATTGCAGATTGCACAACACAACTATGTGTTGTTGCATTTTGAAAAGGAAAGATTGGAAAAGACATAGGGTAGAGAAAGATTGTGTCGGAAGCTAAATATGCATTACTATGGGGACTTTTAGGTATTGAAGAAGATTAGTAATGTTGCACATACACTGAAGTTGCAGCCACACTGGCGGATACATAATACCTTTCATGTGAGCTTGTTGAGGCCTTTTCATGGTGATGTGCTAGAGGATTTATATGCTGAAATTCAGCTGGAGATTGAGATGGATGAGATATTAGTACATGAGCACATTTTGGCATATAAGGAAAGGGAAGATTAGGAG
Source organism: Lygodium microphyllum (assembly GCF_053477565.2). Classification (NCBI taxonomy): domain Eukaryota; kingdom Viridiplantae; phylum Streptophyta; class Polypodiopsida; order Schizaeales; family Lygodiaceae; genus Lygodium; species Lygodium microphyllum. Next base: position 8,763,122 of record NC_141164.1, on the reverse strand, counting down.
TAAAGTTTCTAGGAGGTACTTGGTGAGGTTTCAAAATTACTCATTGATGGATGCCAAATGGATGGAAGAGTGTAACTTGGCAAACCACTTTTGGTTGTTGTAAATTTACCTAGAGGGCTTTTAGTTGGAGGCCTTTAGATTGAGCTCAGTCAAGTTTAATAGAGCAAGGGTCCAAAGCATTGCGTGATGCTTAAGGGGGAGGTAGTACTTCCTCTCCTCCAATGATGAACAACTATAGCGTACAGTGAATCTCACATGTATCCAACATGCATCCAAGATACTATTTGCTGACAGTATATCTGCTATGGAATCACTATTCAACTTATTGGTCACTCCGGTTGGTATGCATATGGATGTAGTTTTCACTGTGACTCTAAAACTATACATTTGCATTAGAGTATGATCACGAGAGGTTGGTTATCATTTGCTGGTTTCTAGTTGTTGATCATCTGTTTTTTGGTGGTATTCAATTGGTTTTTGTGGACAACAATGTGTTTCATGGATGCCATTGATAGTTCAACCATGGTTTATGCACAGTCCATGCTTTACCATGGTTGTTTGGCCAAAACATTTGTGATATGATAGTAATGGATGTATTCTACGAGGTTCTGCCAACAATTTTGGATTCCTTCAATATATTATATTGTGGCTATGCTGGCTGGACATTTTCAGCAAGCGTTTGATAATAGCATGGTTAAGCAATAGCAGCTGTTGTTGTTTTGCTACGACATCCGATGGGAAATTCTAGTGCAATATATCTTGCTTTTCACACATTGCAATGCAATCGAGGGTAATTGCAAGGATTTCAAAGGGAAGATCTGTCATGGAGACATGAGTTTTTGATGCTTTGGTTAGCATTTGATTTAGTTATTAGTCAAATGTGCAAATGTGGGGTGCACGTGTTGTGCAAGTTAGTTAAGTGACAATTACAGGTCGAGGACATTGAGAAGTCAGTGGTGGACACTTTCTTACCATCTTCCACAACCTCAAATGGAGCCTTACGAGTATGAATTGTGCTATTATTTGCAATCTCAACCAAAGGTAAGTACTACTCTCATTGTGTTTTATGCTCTAATAGATAGTATCTCTAGAGATCCAAGACTTTGGAGTTTGCCTCTTTGAGCTGATCTATTTGTGGATGGAAGGATGAAGAAAATTGTAGTGTGGTACCCATATTTTCAAACAATCCCTTCCAAAAGAAGTTGATCATCCGTGGATCTCGATCACTTATGTTTGAGTCACGCATGTCGTGATACTTAAATATGTGTTGCATAAACAATTGTGCCATATGATCAACCTTAATCTTCTTGCGTATGGGAATGAAGTGGATCTGCCTATTGAACCTACATATGATAGTCAAAATCCCATCATTCCCAATAGAAGTTCTTGAAAAATCAAAGATAAAATCCATAGCAATGCTTTGCTAGGGCCTATTGGTGTATAGGCAAGGGCTGCAATAAACTTGGCACCTTCTACATACTTTACCTTTTGGTAGAAAATACATGTATGGGCAAACTACCTGACATTGTGTCTCAAAACAAGCCAATAGAAAAATTGCTTCACTATCTTAACTAGAGCATCAATACCTCTATGCTCTGCATAATGAGGAGCATGACTCTATCATCATTGTTGACCTCACTTCATGACACACAATCACCTATGCATCATCAAAAATCCATCTCTCAACATATAATGCACATGCTTTTGGCCACTACTAAGATGATCACAAACATTAGAAAAATTGAAATCAATAGCATATTGATCCTTCATGGCATTCAATTTGTGTGATAAACTATATTGATAGCCAAAATATGAGGCTTACGAGATAGTGTATCAGCCATTACATTGTTTTGCTATCTACATACATAATTCGAAAATGAAAAGTAGAGAGAAAACTTATCCATCTTATATGTTTCCTAGACAACTTAGTTTGAATGAGAAAGTAGCACAATATCTGACGATTTGTTTGTACACAGAGATTAGCATCCAACCGATAGTGTTTCCAAGTCAAAAGTGTATGAATTACAGCCAACAGTTTCTTCTCATTGACCTAAACATTCTTCTTTGCACCATGGAGAACTTGGCTCTCATGGGCCACTATATGACCATCTGCATTAAAACAATCTCAATGTTTCAGAAAGCATACAATGGAGATGCTATTTCAGCGAAGTTACGAACCTAGAAAGTTGTGGTTCTCACAAACATTCCTCAAATATAGGCATAAATGTATTGCCTAAAAAGAACTCACTTTTTTTACATTTATCACCAAATGATGCTTACACAAGTCATTGAACACATGTCCTAGTACCTTCTATGCTCCTCTTCATTCTTTGAGCGTACAATTATGTCATCAAACAATGTTTCCACAAATGCTCTATATGGTCTAAAAATCTTGTCTATCATATGATGAATATGCGAGGAGTGTTGCTAAGTCCAAATGGCATGACAAGAAACTCATATAATCTAAAAGATGTCTTGAAAGCTATCTTTGGTGCATCCTCTAGTCTAATGTGTATCTAATACGTATTTGAGGATATCCTATTTTCAAATCAATGGGGCTAAATATGGTTGATCCCTACAACTTATCCATGATACTACCGATCCATGGAATTGGAAATCGATTCTTAATTATGATTTTATTTAGAGCACAATAATCAATGCACATATGCCATGAATCATTCTTATTGTGTATGAAAAGCACAAGTGAGTAAAAAGGGGATAAGCTAGGCTGAATCAATCCTTTTTGTGATAGCTCATTAATCTAGCTTATTATGAAACTGACCTTCCTTCTTTGAAAGGGTGCTAATGACCTGATTTAACATTGACTGTAACAAACATAAAATTCACATAAACTAAAATGAAATTGTTACCAATTAATCTTAGACATTGGATATCCAACTGGTCTCAAAATTGGCGTCTCTTGCAATATTTCTTTAGCTTCTGTTAGAATTGGATGAAGTATACTAAGATTCAACTCCATTCTCCTTCACTATCCAATCCCTTTTATTGCTAAAAGCGAACAATAAGCCTTCAAACCAATTTACCCCTTGGTTTGATTGGGGATTGGCCATCATTCGCTTCTTTAACAATAAAATTTGCCCCAAATCCAATGTTGACTCACTGGCCTCTTAAAATTCTCTGAAGTGCTCGAATTTCAGTAATTGAATTTCAAGTTCTAAGCTCCAATTTCTAAGCAATCCTCTCAAGGTGGCTGGTAAATCCTAACTTTTGTTGTAAGTTAGGGTTTAGCGGCAAAATTTTTTAATTGCACCCTCCTAGGACTAAATTTGGGTGAGATCGCTTGAGGTAAGCTGTAAATTGGTTGAGAGGATAGAGAATAAGCTAGAGGAAGAGAAATTTCAGAGCTTCATTGCCAAAATTGACTGAAATTCAATGCTTCCATACTATGAATGGTTGATTGACTGCAGTGAGACCTACAATGGAGCCGAATATGCAGCTGCTAGCCTGTGGGATGATCAATTTTTGCTGGTCACCAGCTTCTGGGAGTCCTTAGTCAGCTGTTGCTTGCCTCCTATGTACTTGCAAATGGCTAGAACGACCTCCAAGCAAGCATCTACAACAACTCGATCTCTCTCTTCCTTCCTTCAACTCTTAGAATGCTAGAGTGAGGTTTCCCTAGCCTCCAATAGTCTTTTTTTCTCTTGAATGGGAAGGTTTTGCCTAGTGGCATCCTTTTGATGGAACTTATTAAAAGGTCAAGCAGATACTTTAAAGATTGCAAGAGAAGCAAAACAGGACAGCTAATCACCATAGACATGCTTTGCGGTTTATAGAGAGTAATTATGTAATGTTGAGTTTTGAAAAGTAAAGGCAGAAAAAGATGAAAGGTAGAGACAGATTGTATTCAAAGGTGAGTATGTGTCATGGACACTTTCAAGTGTTGGAGAAGATATACTTAAATTGCCTCTACATTGTTGGATACATAATGCCTTTCATGTGAGGCCTTTTCATGGTGATATACCAAAGGATATTTATGTTGAAACTTAGCCTAAGGTTGAGGAGCTGAATGAGATATTGGCACCTGAGTAGATTTTGGCACATAAGGAAAGACAGATCTGAGGTAAAGTTTGTAGGAGAGATTTGATAAATGGATGGAAGAGGGTGGCTTGATTGACAATCCTTAGTTGTTGGAGCTTTACCTCGATACTTTTCAGCTAGAGTCTACCTTGGATTGAGCACAATCAAGTTCAGTAGAACAATGGTCTAGAGCATTATTTGGTGCTTAAGGGGGAGGTAGCACTTTCACTCTTTTGATAATGGACAACTCTAATATATAGTGGATCTTGGATGCATTTAGTATGTATCAAAGGTGCAGTGGTGACAATATGTCAGCCATGGGATCACTTTTGAGTATTCTAGTCAGTATAGTTTCTATGCAAATGGGTATGGTTTTCATTGCAGCTTTGAACCTGTACATTTGTATTGGATTATGAGATTGCCTCTCAAATGTTTGTTTTTAGTTGATGATCGTCAGTTATTAGTGGTATTCAGCTAGTTTTTATGGACAACCGTGTGTTATTTGATACCATGAGGTTTTGGCAGCAGTTTTTTGAAAACTTTTAGTATATATGTTTTGATTATGCTAGGCAGAATTTTCAATCAAGTGTTTGGCAGTAGCATGGTTAAGCAATAGTAGCCAATGTTCTTTCAATATGATACCTTATGAAAAATTCTAGTGCACTATATTAGTTTTGGCACAATGTAGTGCAATCGAGGATGATTGTAAGGATTTCAAGGGGGAATCAATACAAGGACATGTATTTTTGATGCTTTGCTTTGCATTTGGCTTAGACATTAATTAAGTTGTGCACATGGGGTGCACATATGATGTGTAAGTCAACTAAGTCACAATGATGAGCGTAGAACCCCAAGAAGTCAGTGGGTGTTAAAGGCAAAAGTTGTAAGAAGTTATATTGGTTAGGTACTAGGTGGTGCATGGTGATAGTTTGGGCCTAGGATATTTAGTTAGCCATTAAATGTTAGTGGTGACATTAGGAACTAGACATTAATTAATTAACTAATACTTGTTTAGGTTAAATAAAAAGACCACTTGGAAGTCAAAATGACCTAGCCAATTTAAGTGTGGAGTATTCGGAAACAATAGCTGAAATTTGTAGGAATTGCTAGATATGTCAACATGCCATTTATGCAATTGGATTTGGGGTTCATTTTGACCAGCCAAGGGACAGCTGGAGGCCAAGTCTTAGCTTCTAGTTGAACAAGTATTGGTTCTTGATCAACATCTCCTTTGGAATTGCCTCACCAGGAGAGTACTATTTTGGATATACTTTCTCAACAGTTGCATGCCAGAATTCAAGTGTACAGATTTGGCAGATTCTCCTTTCTATTAGGCAGATTTTCATCTCAAGTAACAGAATACTCCAAATTCTCCACATTGGCTAGATTTTTGAGCTTTGTGGACAAGTTGGACTTGATGGAATCATGCATTCTTGGGAGTTCAGTCATTCCAACCCTACAAACATGGGCTCGCTGCAGCCTGCAGCAATCTGTATACAATAGCTCTCATGTTGTTCGTATAGACACTTCTCATATGGATGTGTCTTATCACTGTTTTTGATTTTGAAAAGAGTAGACATTGTCACAGTGTCTTCTTTGTTCATAAAATGAGGTAATGAATAGTGGCTTCAAAAAAGAAAGTGTAAAGAACGCACGCATTCATACACTTTTAGGAGCTTTTTGGTGCCCTCTGACTACCATATCTTACATCTTACATTCTGTTAATTGAGAGGAACATGAACTGTTTTTCCATTGCTTTTGATATTTTAATGGCCAATATTATACTTTGTTGGGTCTTTGTACATTAGCATATTGGACAGTGATTTACAGAAATACAGTGTGTGTGGAGACATGAAGAAGGGTTGAGCCAGATGTAAACGAGCTGCACATAAAGAACATATAAATAGCTCCTCCAAATCTGATTTTTCTCACCATTGATGTCCTTATAAAATCTTTAGTCCATGAAACTCACTGCTTGAGGATAGGAGACAGTAGATTTATACTATTCTTAAGGAACAACATCAGTGGGGAGGCCTGTATTTTTGACTTGAGTCTTGAGGGTTAGTGGGAATGTGATTGTGTAGTAGGGAGACCCCATGGACTGGCTTGCCAAAATCATTGATAAAAACACACATGCTTCACATGTATGTGATGGATTATAATACTTTTAACTTCTTGAGAACTATGTTCAGAACGTGTTGTTCACGATATTGAAAAATTCTGCTGCATAGCACCATTAACCCATATGACATCTGATGTTATCAGTTTGAGTTATAGCTAATATGCTTGCTTCTGGTATGCGTTTTTGTGTTCTAGGTGGTGGAGGGCCAATTATGGGGGATTTATGGGCACTCAAGGGGCTGTTTGATGAAGGTCAGGTCTTAGACTTGTATGCTTTACTGCTTCTGCGAACCATTTATCTTAGGAAGCTCTGCTGCCAATGTTTTCTATCAATTCAAGGTTTTGAGAGGAATGCATCTTTTTCTGGAAGAAAGAGAAAGAGGTGCCAGCATGGACTCAATTGAAGCTACCTGGGCAAGCTCCAGCTCCTCGTTGTGGTCATACAGTTACTTCTGGAGGTCATCAGGTAACTTGAAATTGGTGTCTATTACATTAGAATTTTACTGTTCAATACCACAGTTGGAATATTTTCTCATTTCCAGCAGTATTATAAAAGCCAGCGTATTAGTGTTTTTAATTTTGGTGATGTCTATGGTTTCTTAATCGGTTTACTGAATAAAAGAGTGAAACAAAGTTCTCAAAGATTGCAGGCATGTGTAGATCAAAATAGGACCCAATGGCATAGTTCTCTAAGATGCTAAGCAAAGCTGTGAAACAACTCTGCAGCTAATTGTGAATATATTCTATCACCTGTCATACCTTTGTTACCAAAACTGAAGCTTGGAAAGCCTTGTTTAGGCAGAATCAACCGGTGGGAGACCTTGGTGCTTGCAAGCTGTGATGACCTCACAACTGATCCATGGGCCCCTTTTATAGATGAAGCAGCTGCGCGTTTGCCTACTAGCTTTTGCATTTGGTTTTTCTGGCTTTTGGTGTGGTTTTTTTTCATGATTTTTTTTTTTTTTTTGGGGGGGGGGGGGGGGGGATGTATCGGGAGAGGAGGTGGCCCAGCAGGGTGGAAGTAATCGAAAGAGAGGAGTTGAGCAGGGTTGGCGGACTGGCAGGATGTGAAGGAAAGAAATGCAGGAGGAAAGGAAGGGAAATAGTGGAACTATGGATAGGAAACTTGGGAAAGTTTGATTTTCTAGTTTCTATGGATATTGAAAAACTCAAATTAAAAGCTTCCAATTGGACTATGTTAATAGAATTAATCGTCACTACCAAAAAATTGTTTGTGAAGCTAGCACATATACCACAAGATGTTGTGATACCACTTGTAACACAATTGCATTACTACGTAAGAATCAATAGAATAATAAAATAGTTGTAGTAGAAACTCATGAATAAAGATAGACCAAAAAGTAGATTTAAAAACTTGATATGACTTATTCATATTGACATCATAGATACACATTTGATACATAATCAAATAGTTCAAAAATCATCCAAATTAAAGTTTAATCTCAAGGAATAATTGGATGAATCACGATCTAAACTAAATTTGAAGTATACTCGATTCACAAGCTAGGCACAAAGAGTTGTTTTCTTACGATCATAATCATGTGTATGGAAAGCTAGTGATAGAGCAGGCAAATAAGATTTTCCTATAAGAATCAAGAAAGACTTGCTTGTTATGAAATATACAAAAAGATATTCTCAATCTAAAGCGATAGACTACTCATCAATTTTATAATAAAGAGAGATAAAAATTCTTAACAATATGCTTTAACTTAGATCAAGTATATTATCTTTGAAGAGAGTAGATGTTGATGATTAGAAAAACACTCAACTTAGATCAAGTATATTATCTTTGAAGAGAGTAGATGTTGATGATTAGAAAAACACTCTTTGAGAGAGATCGAACTTGGAACATGCACTTTTGGTGGAGCTTCATCCATTTGACCATGGCGGAGCTATATTAATATACGTGAAGGATCTCAATTATAATCTTAATATCGCTCTCAATTTTACTCATAATCTCAATTTCAATCTTAATCTCAATGTGTTGATCATCATATCTTCTTTATGTAGACTTGTGCAATAAATATGTAAATAATCTCTATATCTCTCTTTTCAAAACAACTTCAAGATAACAATAAAAAATATCCATAACTTCATACTTTGAACTGCAATTTCGGTATCTGAATAGTCGAAGTTAGATAATTTGAGCAAAACAAGATTTCTAATGCAAGCCATTTCTATAGAAGTGTCCTTGAATCATGAACTGTGAGAGTTTTAAAATTATAATAACTATTAAAAAAAAAACTTTAAGTTGATATACTTTTGACTTTAAGTTTATAAGCTAATTCACTCTTTACATTTCTCTTTTCAAAAAACATGCTTGTCTTTTTATATGTTTAAATATAAATAGATTATTATAACTATTCAAATATCTAACCATGATAAGTAAAGTAAAAGAAAAGTGAAATATTACATTTGTTACTATAATATTTTTTTTTGTGATATGTATGAATTATAATGTTTGAGTGCTGATCCATAATATAGCTTGTCCAAAGACTAACTTTGACATAAGTGTCAAGTCAATAATGGATCATGGATAGTGAGGCTATGATGGCAAATCAACTCACTATCCATGATCCATGATCCATGAGGCTATTCTTAATTGACTCTTATGTATTATCACTCAAGCTTAATTGGCCTTTCTTTGTTTAAGAGAGAGTTCCATAGAGGTTTAAAACCTCTTTCCCTAGTTGAAACTTAAAATAATCCCTATATAAAAAAAAACTCGTCCCCCCTTGAAAGAAACTTACGAAACATGTTTTTGATATTTCGTTCTAAACATTTCTAACATTTCTGGCTGCTATGGTTTTTACTAGGACTTGTCTGAATGTGTAAGCATGCTCAACACTTATTACTAGTAACAATTTTCTTCATCAAAGGCAATAGTAGTATGTCATCCCAGTCCTCAGCATGCTTTTGAGTGGTGCTTTTGGTGTTTGACATTTTTGACCCAATTGAAGTTTATTTGCATTCTTGTTCTGTTATGTAATCTTGTTGGTTTAATGCAGCTTTTGGTGTTTGGAGGTCATGGAACTGGTGGATGGCTGACTCGCTATGATATTTATCACAATGACTGCATTGTTTTAGATCGTGGTAGGTTCAACCAAACTGTATTAATTTTTTGGTGTTTGTTGAGATAATTGTCTACATGCTCACAGTTTTTCTTGAACTACTTGCAGCCGCAGTACAATGGAAGAAAATTTTACTGAATTGCGAGTCTCCCGCTCCTCGAGCATACCATTCCATGACGCGAATAGGAACTCAATTCCTGCTAATAGGTGGCTATGATGGCAAATCAACGTTCGGTGACTTCTGGTGGCTTGTATCAGAAGGTTATGCATTGTCCTTATTTCATGATCACTGGTTTGATTTCCTATTATGCTCATTATTTTGGTAGCTGCTTTGTTGATTAATTTCTAATGCTTCTTTTTGTACACTTAGGCTGACATTGTTTGAAAGTCCTTGTAAAGGCAAACACAGAAATTTAGAATCAAGAGAGGTGTGTCTTCCCAAAAGTCCAGAAGATGACCTCAAGATTGACCTGAATTCCAGGAGATTGCTTTATGGTTGTTATGAGTAGAGCAATCTTGTCAATAGGCTGATCATTGAATATCATATTGTTGTTATTAACCAACAGAGCCTAGAGTGCCAGAGTCTTCAGAAAACAACCATAAGGGAGCAAGACATTGCTATAGCAGCTAAGTATTCGGAAGTTTCTTGGTAAGGGATAACTACGGAACTCCTAGCCAAAGTGCATTGAAAGACAAACATACATCCCTAGAATATATGTCTAACGGACACACAGTGAATAATTCATTCACTGAGAAAGCTCCCACACCAAAAAACCCCATCAAGTATCTCCAATGTTTTCTCAATACTTAGCTTCCACCAGGCATGTGACTCTGTTGAAGGTAACAAGAGTTGATAACCATTCGATGCAATAATATGACACTCAGCAATTGTAGTAAAATTGGGATGGCCACACTGGAATGTCAAGTACAAAAGCCTTGTTATCTGGATGTGAATTAAGGGTCCCATGGATGTAGATGGCACGCCAAGAGGTTTATAATGCAGGAAAGGATTGGCTCACACATTTGTTAGTCCCTTTTTCTCATTCGATGTTCATATATCACCTATACCTTCCCCAACACACAGCCACATTTTAATATATCTTCTGCACCACCCTCGACATATAGCCATGTTTTAATATTGTTAAAACCAATTTTCAGTTACTGATTTTCCAGGAAAAGGATCCTTCTAGCAATTAAAAAGGCCTAAAGAGCTACAATGATTCCATTATGCTTCTACATAAAGGCATAAATAATTATTAGGTGCTCTCTGGTTGGTTGCTCTAAAGAAACCCCACTTACATCCTAGCGTTTTTGGTTTACAGCAGATACTTGGCATTCCAAGCCCTCCTATTTCCTCTTAACACCAATATCTACTCCCCTGCTAGGGATCTCACTGTGGTTTCTTGCATAACTTGTCTAATGCTCGATTTGGTAGCTCCTCATATAAGAGATTAGGAAGGGAAGGGAAAAACCAGAGTCTTGGTCTATAGAGTGAATGGGATAATTGCACTATAAAAAGAAGTGAAATGGCATACTTGCAAGCAAAAAGACATTCCCTGAAACTAGCCTCTTAAAAGTATATAATTTACTGGGAAAACTTTCTGCTGGTTTCTAGGCTGCACTCCATTGACAAAATCTGTGTCACCCAGTCTATGCCAATCAACAAGTGATTGATGCTAAGGGTTGATTAAAACATGAATATATCACTCTGCAACAAATGAAAGCACGTGTGGTTTCACAACTCTGTCCATTCTGTAAATGAGTTGTGGACCCAGAGTTGGGATACTGGGTGTTTCTAATGTAAAAGAGTAACCTACAATTGGATATGTGGGACATTTTACTTCTTTCAAATGAACCTCCACCTTCATCTTGTCTAGATTAGTCATGTATTGTGATTCCTTATTTGCCATTGCTATGCAATAATTGGGGTTTTTGGAAGTTAAATGTTGCTCTCCTTTTAAGCGTCTACCAGGATCTCAGTGTAGGTGAAGTGATTCAGTTCACAGACGACAACTCATCCCTCTTTAGCCATTGGCTTCTGCTTGCATTGCAGAACCTGTAGGTTCTATCAATATTCATAAGTCATCTAAATTTTTCTATCTTGATTTTTAAAAATTTGCTTGCTTGCCAGAACCACTTTTTTATATCAGCAAAATAGCATAATGAAAACAAGCAGGAAAGTAAAATTGGGCTTGTAAAAAATTATGACACAAGTCAAAAGATTTTGTTAGGGATGAAAAACAACAGTTTCAAAATGCTTTGCTCTTAATATTTCCAGACACTGCTAATTCTGCTTCAGCTGCAACAGATGATCCAATGGCTAAGAGAGCACTGCAATCTCAAAAGCAACCAGATGCTGCATCTGGAAAGCACTTAGGCTCTAGTTCACCTTTAGCAATAAGGAGCAGCATGGTATAACCTTTTAATGTTAATCAGGCTGGATGGAAAAAGATCAGACATGGTTTCATTTCTCATAAGTTTCTGTCCACAGGCCATTGAGGAAGGACTTTTATCTCCATTGGTAGAGCTGCGAAGACAGCTAGGCTTATCCCCTATTGCTATTATTCCTGAGATGTCTGATTTTAAAGCAGTCATTGAACAAGTTGACAAAGAATTGGCAGATCTAGGCTCTGAATTACTTGGAGGCCAGGCACATTCTGATGATAAACTTTCTTTAATCAGGGTAATTTTCTCTTTTGGTGATTAAACTTTGCAGAATAAGTGTGGTTGGGTCACTGAATTTCTTTGGTCTGCTAGAAATTTCACTTATTTCAATGACATTATGTATACTATTGTGTCAAGTCCATCCGCAAACATTGGGGTGAATGTGATGCCAAACAAATTCGATTGAGGGAGTTGGGACCATTGCTTCACGACTATCAAAGACTAATAGTTTCCGTCCAAGAGTAAGCAATCTGTCCTCCAAGTTTTGAATACCAGTTCTTTTGTGCTTCTTTTAGTTACAGATCTACAAAATTATTCTGCAATGGGTTTTATCTGGTACTTGGACAAGAACCTGGATTTAAAGCAAATTCTTCACAATGGATTTTCAGGGAGCAGTGGAGGCTATCAGAAGCTATGAATGGCAATAGAAGTGTGCAAAAAATCAGCACTTACCGATTCTTTCATTTGAAGAATGCTAGACAGGTAAGCTAGAATTTGTATCTTCTTTGAGTGATTCCAATAGTTTCTCAGTGCTTGAAAAAGATGCTGATCATAAGTTTTCTGGTGGTTTGACTACACAACATTAATGTTGTCATTAGGAGGAACTAGTCAAAGGTATGCAAATTGAAGAAGGCTCTTTATGGACTTCAACAGGAACCTTGAGCTTGATATGAGAAGTCAAGTTGGCTTGAAGTTTTCGCAGTAGTTTAACTGAGAGTACACTCTATACGAGGAAAGACAAAGGCTATCTATTGGTCACAAACTTATGTGCCGATGATTTGTTGCTTGCCCAACAAGATGAGGCTGAAATTTCAGCCTTCAAAGTGTTAGCTTTTGGGTGATGAAATACAGCTAGAATGTGCTGAAAACATTTCGGTCTTATGCATGTCAGCATGTAGCTATTTCTATAGAACTTGCCTTACATCTTAGTCTTCAAGATACATGTGATGCATTGATGCATCCTTAAATCAATAGGCTGTTTGGCATCTTCTTTATTTGGCCACATCAACTGAATATGTAGTTTGCAGTGACAGATTACTAGACCGGATGATTGGCATGAATATGCTCGCACACTTTATGATGTTTCTAGCCAAGATCCTATGTCACTCCCCTTGACCTCAAGACTACCAAATTACAGATTTTTCATAGAAAAAAAAGTGAGGAATGCCCTATGGAAATTGAAAAATGGAAAAGCCCAAGATCATGATGGTTTAGTAGTAGAATACTTAATGCATGCTTGTGATATCTTGGCACCCATAGTTTTTCCATACGTGAATCAAACGTCAAACGCAAACGCGTATGAAAGTATGAAACGAGTATGATTCAGATTCTAGACCTGAATCATACGTGACCCTAATTTTTTAACATATTCTTAACAAAATATGAGAAAAATACACAACTTAGATATGATAAACATGATAAACATGTGCTAATTTCAAAATAAAAGAACAATGCACAACTCTTGAACTTTGAACTTAATTTTCAGCCACTGTGCAATGACCAGTCACTGCAGTGTGCACTGTGCACTGTAGTCCCAGGCTCCAGCCTCCAGGTTTGTAACCTCGAATCTCAATATTCAGCCTTCAGGTCTGTAGACTGTGAAGTTGTGAACAGTGAAGAGTCTGGACTTTGAAGACTCACTGCAGTCTGCACTGCTCAGTGCTCACAGGCTGAAGCCTGAGAGAGAGAGAGAGAGAGAGAGAGAGAGAGAGAGAGAGCTATGGAGGAGCTCGATCTGATGCTGACTCGCCCCTGTACCTGTGCTGCTGCTATCTGCCGCCGTCTGGCCGTCGCCCGCAGGCCCGTCGCCTGCCTCTGAAGCCGCCGTCGCTCGCAGGCCCGTCGCCTGCCTCTGAAGCCCGCCGTCGTCAGCGCCTGTTCGTAGCCGTTTGCAGCCGCCGTCTGGCCCGTCGTCCTCGCTTCCTGCCTGCAAACGTCCGCCTGCGCGCGGGCGCCTCCCTGTGGAGGCGCAGGTTTCGCCGCCGACGCCCGTGTTGGCTAGGGCAGCCCGTCGTTTCCTGCAGTCGTCGCCTGGTTGACCTGCGGGTCCTGGTCGGTGGTCGCTGTCAGGCCTGGGCGCTGTAGCCCGCCTGCTCGCCACAGATCGTCCTCTGGTCTGCGTCACCTCTCAGCCCGCTACAGCGACTTGTCTTCAGCTTTGCGCCCCTGCCTGCTTGCGCAACCAGCACCACGTGCCCAGGCCTGTGCGACTCTGCGTGGTCCCCTGTGCGCAGGGCTCAGGCAGAGAAAGCGAGAGAGAGAGCAAGCAAATCGGGGCTGCTGTCACCTGTGCTGGCCCTGGGCGCCCGTCAACGTCACCTGCACACTGCCTACCTGGCGCACCAACGTGACCTGCACACTGTCTACCTGTAACCGTGCTGCGCTGCATTGTGGAAGCCCTGACCAGAGAATCGCCAGGATCAAAGGGTGTGCTTGCAGAATACGTCCCTGCACAGGCCGGGACACGACAGTTTAGGGACAGGCAGATAGACATTTTACAAGGACAGATCTGTGCCGAGGAGGCAGCAGATTATTGAAGAGCAGAGACTGTAGACAGTGCATCCTGCTGCTGCAGTGAGGGAGCGAGCGAAAGAGAGAAGACAGCGGTATGGCTGGCCTGGATATGGATTTTCTCGACCGGACGGTGGCAGCCCTTGGCCCTGATTCCGATACCGAGGAGCCGGAGGATATGGTGCCATGCACGGAGGAGCCGCCTCCGGGTTCTGAACTGCCGCCGGCAGGCAAACGCTCTAAGCACACTTCAGACGAGCCAATGGGTCCTCAGGACCGTTCCTATGCGCAGGTTGCCTCCGAACCTGTGGATTCGCAGGAAATAGACTGGGAGCATTTGCTGGACTTTGCCAATACTCTGCTTGGCGATTATGTCCAGCATAATAATGAAACTTTCTCTGCTGCGGCTGCGGATGATGTGCTGGAAGCGACAGTGGACCCAAAATCAGTCTTGCGGTCCTTCTCGGTGTTCTATGACCGTGCAGTTATACTTTTTTTCACCGGCAGGATCCCAGTGCTCTCACATATTCGCCAGTGGATGCACCACTTATTGCAAGGGGAGTATGTTGAGGAGATCTTCCTTGGCCCTCGCGGCTTTTATGAGGTGCTGTTGAAATCCGAATCGCATCGAGCTGAGCTACTGTCCAAGTTGCTACTATTCTTTGACCGCCGCTTGGTCCATGTGGTACCATGGCGCCCTATGGCTGACTTCCAGTGTCTGCTTCAACGCGAATGCCCGGTGTGGGTGGAAGTGGAAAATTGTCCAACGGTATATTGGCCATCGTTGAAAGACGCGATGGCGGTTGTGGGCACAGTGTTGGTTCTCCCCAGCCTCAGGGCTATGAACTGAAACCGTCTATGCATGTTATGGGATACGGCCAGGAAAAGGCCTGCGTGGCTTCGCCTCAATTGCGCTGGCATGCATCCTTTGCATTTTCGCCTGAAATGGGGCAATTTTGCCGGACACTGCTTTTCATGTGGTAAATTAGGGAATTTTGTAGCTGAATGCCCGGAACGGCAACTGTCTTCTGAGGAGGCGCAGGTTGTGCAGCCCAAGGATGACATGGTGCTTGATGCCCAGACACAGGAGACCCTTCAGCCCCCTACTGTCATGGAAAAAGGTAAACAACAGGTCCGAGCTTTGGATTCTCCTAGCTCTGATTGGATTGAGGCACGACAAAAAAAAGGTAAAAAGTTGGACGCAGGCCTGGCAGATCCTGGGCCTCATGTTTCCCCGGATTCCGTGCGCACGTACACGCGCAGGAAAGACATGGTCACCCCACAGCAGGTTGTGCGTACCATGGCCCCGTCAGCCCCCCGCAATCCGTCTTCAAGGAAAGTCTATTCCGAGGGCCCCAAGGGCCCACCTGCTAAGCTGGCGTTTGATGCGAAAGGCAATGTGATTACTCCTTGGGATAGGCGTTATCCCCGCCCTGCTCCCAAGGTAGTGGATTTCCCTTCTACCTCTAAAGCAGGTCGCCCGAATTCATTTGCAGTATTGGCTGATTTTCTGGATGAGGGTGTCCTGGATGCCCTTGCGGAAAAGATGCAATCGAGGCAACAGGCGCCTCGTTCCTGACTTCCTTTGTTTGAAAATATATGAAGATTGCCACGTGGAACGTGCGAGGCATTTGCTCTCGCCATAAGCAGCATACCATGTGGTCTGTCTTGCATGAAAATCAGTGGGATGTATTATGTGCAGTGGAGCACAAAAGTCATGGTGAGGCAGGAAAGGTTGTGGATTGTCGTGGATTTCGTCTGTTTTATGCAGGGACACATGCTAAGCATTATTCGGGCGTGCTGATGATTGTTCATGAGAAATACCAGCCTGTTCTTGTTAAAAATGATGTGCACGGCCGCTTTCTGGTAATCGAAGTCCTATTTGAAGGTGAGATTTTATGGCTGCTGGGACTTTATGCTCCCAATGATCCCACATCCCGACGGGATCTATGGTTGACTTTGCAGGGCTCCATGGCACTTGGCCGCAGAGGGTTTTTTATGGGAGATTTCAATATGTGTGTTGACTCTTCGCAGTCCACCTCAGGGCATTCGGTAATGGATACGCCAGAAAGCCGGGTGTGGAACTCCTTTGCTTTGCACATACTTAAGCAAGATCTTTGGTCGTGGCTTCACCCTTCTGTTTCAGGTTTTACTTTTCATTCTGCGCAATATGCAACCACTTGGTCGCGATTGGACAGAATGTATATCATGCAGGGGGATGATTTTCTTCCCGAGATGCTGGAGATGAAGGTCTTGCAGCAATATGCGTTGTCGGATCATTTTCCCCTCCAGCTTGAGATGCGGGCACAATCTGTTGCACCTTTTATGCAGTTCTTGGATAAGCTCCCTTTACGCTTCAACTCCTCTTATTTGAAGCATCCAATTTTTCAGGATTATATGCAGCAACTGATTGAGAGGTTCTTATTGGACTTCGCCTCTGAGGGCTTGGCTTCGTTTGCACGCCTGCTCTCTAATGTGCAGCGGGTTGCTCGGCAGTATGGGATTCACACTGCCTCTCTTTGTCGCCGCCGTCGACTTGCAGCAAAGGACTTATTGGCCTTGGTCCGTTCCTTGCTCCTGGATTCCCCAGATGATGATTTTCTGCTGTCACTGGAGCGGCGTTTGGCCCATCTTATTCAAGTCTTTAGCTTGAAATCTTATCAGCAGGCCAAGCTGCATAACTTGACTAACACATTGCAAGATAATGCCTGCCAGTCTCATAAGTTCTTTCGCACCTTGCATGCTTCTCCGGCTCGCGAAAATATGACTCGACTTCAGGACTCCGAAGGTCGCATGGTCACTGATCCGCAGACCATTATCTATATGTGCAGAAATTATTTTATGGATCTTTTTGGTTCTTCATCCTTGCCGTCTAGCCAGGTTACGCATGCCCGCTCGGTCTTCTATCAGCTGGTCCACCAGCAGGTTCCGCTTGATATGCAAGCCTCTTTGGAGGCGGATATTTGCGAAGAGGAGGTTATGGATGTGTTGTTGCACCTGCCTAAGGATAAAAGTCCTGGTTGGGATGGTCTCACTAATGAATTTTTTGAGCACTCAGCCACGCAGTTGGTAAAGCCTTTGGTGGTCATGTTCCAGCAGGTTTGGGAAACAGGGGTCATGCCTTCTTCATGGAAAGAAGGCCTCATCAAATTGATCCCCAAGGTCCCTTCGCCGTCAAAGCTGCAACACTGGAGACCAATTTCGTTGATGGGCGTGATGTATAAAATCTTTTCCAAAGTGCTGGCAAATCGGCTTCACAAGCACCTTCCAGCTCTTGTGCACCCCCTCCAATATGGTTTCATTAAGGGACGCAACATTTTGCACAATATCTTGAATGTGCAAATGGCTATTGATTATGCGAGGCACTCCAATTAGCAAGTGGTCTTGATTCAACTGGACCTGGAAAAGGCGTTTGACTGTGTGGACTGGTCTTTCCTTGCAGAGCTTATGTCTGCTATGGGCTTTGGGATCCGCATGTCCCGATTGATCTACACCATTAGTACTGAGGCTTCTTCAAGAGTTATGCTTAATGGTGGGGTCACAGAGCCATTTCTCCTTGCACGCTCGCTCAGACAAGGCTGCCCTTTGAGTCCTCTCTTCTTTGCCTTGGCGACTCACCCGGTCCTTTCAATGTTATCCTCCATGGCGGCTTCTTCCCAGTTGGCAGGGTTATCTCTTCCTTTGGGGCAGCACTTCATTAGCCAATCTTTGGCTGATGACTCCTTTATGATTTGCAGGCGGACAGGGATAACATTCGCAAGGCATTAGATGTTTGGACGCTCTTTGGTCAAGCTTCTGGTCTTCGCATCAATGCCTTCAAGTCAGCCATTCTCAGTTGCACGGAGCCTGATTTAGAGTCATTAGGCTGGCAGGGCCAGGTGGTTTCTCGTGGCGCGATTGTCAGGCATCTTGGATACCCATTGGGGGTGGATGTACGGCCAAAGGCCCTGCTGGAGTGGATTTCACACAAACTGGCCGTGAAGTTTATGTATTGGAAGTCGCAAGCCTGGCCGTTCCATGTCCGCCTCAAAGTGGCTCAGACAATTATGCTACCAATGCTGACGTATTTCCTGCCATTACTGCCATGGACGCCCAGTACTTTGAAGGCTCTTACTCATCCCATTCGTTTCATGCTATGGAAGAAAGATTCACTGCAGGCAGGCATTTCCTGGATTTCATGGTCACATGCATGTACCCCTAAGCTCATGGGTGGTGGAGCTATTTTGGACGCAGAAACTCATATGCTGGCTCTTCGTTGGTCTCTGTTTCGTGCCATGTGTGTGGATCATCACCCGTGGACCATCATAGCCCGTTATTTTCTTGAGGACAGCGGCCTCCGCCAGGGTAACACACGGCTTCGAGCCTCATGGTGGCATGTCCTTAATGCTGACGCTCGTTTCTCCAGTCCCTCTTCCTCTTTGTTAGTGCATTTGGTCGGCTCTTGGAAAGTGGTGCTCCAAAAGGCCCGTTGGCATCCTGTAGGGGACCGCGTGCAGACAAATTCTTTTCAGCTGGAATTGTTGGCGGTATCCACATTACTTTCATGGGAAGATAAACATGAGCTCAGACCAAGATTTAACCACATGGCCCGTTTGGGTGTGACTTCGATTGCGGATGCTACCCTTGCCACTCGCAATGTCCTTGCATCATTTCGGACTGCTAGGAGACTTTTCAGGATCCCGCGCGGATACCGTGATTTATGGGGGAAGCTTTCCTCGGAACTTCAGGGTAGGCAACCCTTTCCTGCCCTGGCTATGGATCGCCCTTGGCAGGACTGGGACCTTGCAGGCCGGTTGAGTCTGGAAAAGGCCTCTACTAATCAGGTGTATCATCTTCTCATTAAAGATCACCAATGGTTGGGCGTGAAAGTTAATGCTGTTTGGGGCCTGCGGAAATCACTGTCATGGTGGCAGGCAACGCTGATGGAGGGATGGCAGAACAAGACACCTTTCAAATGCAAGGTCTTTCTGTGGCGGGTAATGATTGGTGGTCTTCCTCTTGCCTCGGCCCTTTCCAAGCGTCGAATCTCGAATGGCACTTGCTTCTTCTGCACCACTTCGGCGGAATCGGCCCGACATCGTTTTCTTTCTTGCCCGCTCGCCAAGAATATCTGGTCACTCTTGTCACGAATCTGGCATGCGGTGGTGGGGTCTTCACTGACTCCCTTCGATTGGGTTTTTGTGCGCCCGAAGTATCCCACACCACCACCGTTACATATGAAGATCTTATTCCATTTTTTCAGATACTGGGGATGCTGGCACATTTGGACCACCCGAAATGCTTTTCTCTTTGATTCGGCTTCTAATGTACCGCGACATATTGCAAGGCTTAAAGGGCTCTTGCATTGGCAGCTAGATCTCATCAGGCACTCTGACTTGCTCCCTCGGGAGGATTTGTATTCCTGGCATTTGGCAATTGCCTCTGGGTCCTTGCCATGATTGGTGTAACTTTTTAGTACCCTAGTCCGGGGATTTCCCACACGTTGGCCTATGGCCCTCGTGCCTCTTGTACTCGTGTAATCATGTAATCTTGTACTTTCTTCGTAATTAATACAATTACCTTTTACGAAAAAAAAGAAAAAAAAGAGAGAGAGAGAGAGAGAGATCTTACCTGAGTCAGACAAGGTTGCCCTTTGAGTCCTCTCTTCTTTGCCCTGGCGACTCACCCGGTCCTTTCAATGTTATCCTCAATGGCGGCTTCGGCCCAGCTGGCCGGCTTGTCTCTTCCTTTGGGGCAGCACTTCATTAGTCAATCTTTGGCTGATGACACCTTTATGATTTTGCGGGCAGACAGGGACAACATTCGAAAGGCATTAGATGTTTGGACGCTCTTTGGTCAGGCCTCTGGTCTTCGCATCAATGCCTTTAAGTCGGCCATTCTCAGTTGCACGGAGCCTGATTTACAGTCATTGGGCTGGCAGGGTCAAGTGGTTTCCCGTGGATCCATTGTCCGGCATCTTGGATACCCGTTGGGAGTAGATGTACGGCCAAAGGACTTACTGGAGTGGATTTCACAAAAACTGGCGACGAAGTTTATGTATTGGAAGTCGCAAGCGTGGCCATTCCATGTGCGCCTCAAAGTGGCTCAGATCATTATGCTACCAATGCTAACGTATTTCCTGCCATTGTTGCCATGGACGCCTACTACTTTGAAGGCTCTTACTCATCCCATTCGTTTCATGCTATGGAAGAAGGACTCCCTGCAGGCAGGCATTTCATGGATTTCATGGTCGCATACATGTACCCCTAAACGCATGGGTGGTGGCGCTATTTTGGATACAGAAACTCATATGGTGGCTCTTCGTTGGTCTCTGTTTCGTGCCATGTGTGTGGATCATCACCCGTGGACCATCATAGCCCGTTATTTTCTTGAGGACAGCGGGCTCCGCCATGGCAACACACGGCTTCGGGCCTCCTGGTGGCATGTCCTTAATTCTGACTCTCGATTTTCCGGTCCCTCTTCCCCTTTGTTACTGCACTTGGTCGGCTCTTGGAAAGTGGTGCTCCAAAAGGCCCGTTGGCATCCAGTAGGAGACCGCGTGCAGTCTAACTCCGTTCAGCTGGAATTGTTGGCAGTATCCAGATTACTTTCGCGGGAAGACAAACATCAGCTTAGACCGAGATTTAACCGCATGGCCCGTTTAGGTCTGACTTCGGTTGCGGATGCTACCCTTGCCACTCGCAATGTCCTCGCCTCGTTTCGGACTGCTAGGAGACTTTTCAGGATCCCTCGCGGATACCGTGGTTTATGGGAAAAGCTTTTATTGGAGCTTCAGGGTCGGCAGCCCTTTCCTGCCCTGGCTGTGGATCGTCCTTGGTAGGACTGGGACCTTGCAGGCAAGTTGAGTCTGGAAAAGGCCTCTACCAATCAGGTGTATCATCTTCTCATTCGAGATCACCACTGGCTGAGTGTGAAAGCTAATACTGTTTGGGGACTGCGGAAATCGCGGACATGGTGGCAGGCAACGCTGATGGAGGGCTGGCGGAATAAGGCACCTTTCAAATGCAAGGTCTTCCTTTGGCGGGTAATGATTGGTAGTCTTCCGCTTGCTTCGGCCCTTTCCAAGCGTCGAATCTCGAATGGCAATTGTTTCTTCTGTACCACTACCGTGGAATCGGCCCGACATCGTTTTCTTTCTTGCCCGCTCACCAAGAACATCTGGTTACTCTTGTCGCAAATCTGGCAAGCGATGGTGGGGTCCTCACTAACTCCTTTCGATTGGGTTTTTGTGCGCCCAAAGTACCCCACACTGCCACAGTTACATATGAAGATCTTATTTCACTTTTTCAGATACTGGGGATGCTGGCACATCTGGACCACACGCAATGCTTTTCTTTTTGATTCGGCCTCTAATGTACCAAGACATATTGCCAGGCTTAAAGGGCTCTTGCATTGGCAGCTAGATCTCATTCGACACTCCGATTTGCTCCCTCGGGAGGATTTGCATCCATGGCATATTTTCGTAATTAATACAATTACCTTTTACGAAAAAAAAAAGAGATCTTACCTGATGATCAAAAAGTTTGGGGCAGCAGTATTTCCAAGTAGAGAGCTGTGTTTCCCACAGTTTGTGGAGTTCCTCAGGCTGAGTTCTGTTGTTTTCAGTCACGATTCCTCAGGAGTGTGTGTTTCAGACTGCCTGGACCCAGGGAAAGAGTCGGCAGATAAAGGCGACCACATTCTGTATGCTTTTGTGTAAAGTCGTCAACATTTTTTAATTTAAAAAAACGTCAAGTCTGATATAGGGTTTTTAGATGTCTGTTTTTCAGACGTTTACAGACGTCTGAAATTCATTTCAGACGCGTCTGAAAACAACTATGTTGGCACCAGTGCTGGCTCACATCTTTAATAGGACAGCTTGTGAGGGATTTCCAACCAATTGGTCAAACCATACTATTGTGCCGCTCTTTAAGAGTGGAGACCCACGCCACTTAGTAACTATCGAACTATCATGATTGGAAACATGCTGGCCAAAATATATGGCTCTATCATGAAACAAGCATTGAATGAATGGGCCAAGGTGCATGGCTTGAGATCAAAAGGCCAAGGTGGATTTAGGAGGGGATATACAACTCTAGTCCATATCTTTACATTGAGGGCAATCATTGAAGAAGGCAAGGCATTCCAGAAAAAGATCTACTGTTGTTTTATGGACTTTCGCAAGGCCTTTGACACAGCTCCATGTGCTAGACTCATGAGAAGAATGCAAGACATTGATGTGCATGTAGAGATATAGTGTAGTTTCGATGCCTTGTATGAGACAGTGACAGGCAGAATATGGACACCCGAGGGCATCTCAAATACAATTGATTGCACCATTAGGGCGAAACAAGGCTGCCCACTTTCAGTGACACTATTTGGACAGATGAAATTTCAGATATGTGGATAGAACTAGTGGGGCCAGAGCCAGCCTAGTTGGAGTGCTGATACCATTACCTGCTTTATGATATTGTACTTATTTTTGACTCACCTAAGGGACTTTTTTTTTTTTGCAAGTAAAATGTGGTTGATTATATTACTCAAAAAGCTGATTACAACAGAGTGCTCATGCTCAACAGATTAGCTGGAGCTGATGCAAAGTCACCAATACATCATGTATACAAGCCTCTCAAGGCGGTCTAGGGGGGATGGGGGCAAGAAGCCATTGGGGGGGGGGGGTATATATCGCCAAATGGGGCTGCCTGCTTGCATCACAAAGAACAGACCCTGGCCACCCCAAGTACGTATGAAGTGACCACGGAGCTCCTGGTGAGCCCTGGACTCACCCTGCACTTGATCCCATCGGCCAGGGAGGGAGTGGATGATGGAGGTTCGGAGCTCTGCTAAGGTCGCATGTGCTGAAAGTCTCTCTCCGCTGAAAGCCACCTGGCACCGTGCCTTCCAAATATGCCATCCAGTAGGACTCCCTATGATCTCCCATACCTCCAAGCGGTCTGTTGTGGGGTGTCTGTTGTGGGCTCTAGTACTTGGCGGATGGGTATAGCCTCCAGACCAACCACTGCGCATGACCCTGCCTCGATCATGAATATCGTGTCCTGCATCCCAGCCTCATAGAAAAGGTGACGGCCCTGGCTGACTGCCTGCCAACAGAAAGCTCCCCATGAGATATACCCAAGGCTGGGTGCTATACGTCTAAGGATACGGCATGCTCCTCTCCACACGAGCTGCACCTCCTCACATGACCAAAGGCAGTGCTTTGGGGTTTCCAAAGGCTGCTGTGTGCAGTGCTTACAAACTCCCTCCTTCTGCATCTGGGCAAGCCAACTTCCCACCGCCAAGCCTCCATGTGCCACCAGCCATAAAAATTACGACACTCTCCTCGGCTTCCAGCTATCCCATAGGCGGCGCCAGAAGGTCCGTCGGAAGGGCTCCGTGATGCTGTGCTCCGCCCAGTGCCTATTGCGTGATGGCGCCCAGTCCATATCCTCGTGCATCAGTACATGTCTGCCAATCCTAGCAGTGTACTCTAGGAACCCGGGTGGCTTTTTGGCGACCGTAGAGGCCGGCCATAGCCACTCTCCTGGATCCCACTCCAGCTCATCAAGTGGTCTGTCCTTCCAGATCCAAAGGCGCCACTCCTTGAGCTCCTTCCAGAAAACATAGGGGTCCAGTCGCCAAGTCTTCCCCTAAAGACCCACCACCCGAATCCTCCTCCATGAGAGGGTAGCAATCCCCTCATCCTGCTGCCCTTTGTCAAGGGCTAGACGTCCCCCCTCCTGAATGGCGAAGAAAGTCCCCTACGGGGCGCCACCCACTCTACTTGCCACCTGAAGGGGGATGCTTGCTGGTGAAAACCTAGCTGCCCATACCTCCCTGGGCTCTATCGGCTCTTGTACGGGGGGAGCAAGCCACTTCGGAGGTATTGCTGCGTCTATCTCTCCTCTCCTCAACTTCACTCCTCTCTGGCAACCTGATACTCACTGCAACACATCCTCGTCCGCCATCTTGTACACCTTCCTCCATGTCCTGATGGTACGAGTTGGGCCGGCCTCCCACCCAGCCCACTGGATGTGGGGGCGCTCACCTATCTGTGCCCCTTCCCGATCTTTGACCTGGAGGTTTTAGATCACCGGTTGACGGTCTATTTTCTCTTGGCAACCTGGGGGGCTCTGGATTAGGGCCTTACGGAGGCCCTGCCACATGCGGAGTAGGCTGCGAAGGAAAGGTGATCTGGGGGGGTGATCTGGGCTGACATGAAGATCCATCTCAGGGACGACCTCCACTCACCGCCAAACCTCGGTTTACAATCCTGAAGGCCCTCTTGTAATAAGATCTTCCATGTCTGCCTGCCTAGTGTGAGACCGCGGACAACTAGCTTGCCCAAGAGGGCCATACTCTGATACTCTGGGTCTATGATCCCAAGCCCTCCCTCTGATCTATGTCGTATGATGGTCGCCCACGCCACCTTGGCCCTGTAATCCCTGGAGCCATCTAACCTAGACCAAAGGAAATTCTGCACTAGGCGGCGAAGCTGCACTATGTACGATGAGGAGAAGCACCAACACGAGGCGATGTACCAAGCCGTCGCCAGGAGAACCTGGTTAACCACCAGGGCTCGACCGGCTAGTAAGAGGCGAACCGTGCTCCAGTAGGTCAGTTTCCTCCGAATAGAATGAAGGATAGAAAGAAACTGTTGGGCAGGAGTGATGTCAAGTCCCACCTGGAACCCTAGGTATCGGATGGTTTGCCCTCTGCTCACCCATCTAAATCCCAGGTGGACGCCCTACTCCGTGCTGGAGAACCCTGGTCTGAGGAAACCAACCGACTTTTGCCAGTTGATTTTTGCTCCCACTGCAAAGCAGAACATGTTAAGAGCCAGCCTCACTCTCTCCAGTATCAACTCATCGTCTTCTATGTAGAGGCCTGTATCATTTGCGTACTCTGAGTCTAACAATTCAGTCTCCTCTCTCATTGGAAGTCGGAGGCTGCGTAATCCGCTCACATGTGACCTGAGGAAGTAAGACATCGCCTCTGCGAAGAGTAGGAACAGGTATGGGGCCAGGAGGCAACCCTGTCGAACCGATCTCTCTAGCCGAAACTCCTCCCCTCGCCTTCCACCTATGAGAACCCTACTGGTGGCCGATCTGTACAGGCCGGAGACCCCACGAATTCAAGCATGGGGGAATCCCAACTTCAGCATGGTGCCCTCTAGGAAATCTCAGTCCACCCTGTCATAAGCTTTCTTGAAATCCAAGAGTAGTACTGCCAGTCTCTGCCCACTGTGCTAAGCCCACTCTGTCTTCTCAAAGAAGGTAAATACATTGTCTAGGATGCTCCTATCCTAGACAAAGCCTGTCTGTGTGTCATGAATGATATCTGGAAGCACGGGGCATAGTCGCCTACCAATCATCTTTGCCAGTGCCTTATAGGCCACTGACAATAAGGTGATCGGTTTCCACTGGGATAGCTCCAATCGGTCTCCCCCTTTGGGGAAAAGATTGATAAGGCTTGCTGAGAGACTCCTTGGCATCTGTCCTGAGGTGAAGATCTCTTGGAAAGCCCTCAGTAGGGGATCCTTCACCACTTCCCAGTGGGTAGTGAAGAAGGCCTTAGAGAGGCCATCGTCCCCCGGGCATTTCTGCCCATCCTATGTATGGAAAGCCTCCACTAGTTCCTTCTGTGTGAAGGGGGCTAGGAGGGAGTGTCCCATCTCCTATGTGATGAGGGACAGGATGTGATCCCATACCTGCTGTCTACATCTCTGTCCTCTAGCTGAAGCTGTCTCCTGCTGCAAAAGACGCGTATAATAGTCGGTAGTAATCTCCATCACCTCATCTGGGCTAGAATGGGTCCTCTTATACTGATCCCGAAGGCTGCGCATCTGCTCTCCCGCGGTGTGGGGCTGGTGCACTTGGAAGAACTCCCTGCACATCGTGTCCCCCTTCTGCGCCCAAAAGGCTATTGAGGTGCGGAAAGAGAACTCCGAGCGCCTGTCCTCTAGGCCAGCAATGGTTGCACGCACGCGCACCTCCTGTGCGTGGATGGTGGGATCCCTTGGTGCCTCCTGCAATAATCTCTGCATGGCTGTAAGGTCCCGTGGGAGTGCTCTCTCCTCCTCCCAACACTGCTGCCTAGCCTGTATGGCTGCCTCTTGGCAGATTCTGCTTGAGTCGGCTAGGACCTCTGCAACCTCCTCTGCTATCCGGTCCCTCCTGTCCCACTCTCTGGTTCAAATGTGCTCTATCTATATTGTCACCTCCTTCCTTCTATAGATCGAGTCAGGGATCCGACAAGATCGTGTGTCTAGGGTAGATGCTGGGGGGTCAATTGTTAGGAGAATTGGGCAATGATCGGATAACGTGGTGCCTGCCAACTGCTCAATCTGGCCTCCACGAAAGCCTCCCCACTCTCCCACATAAAACTTGTCCAACCGCTCCAGCAAGACTCCACCTAGCCGCCTGTATCCCCAGGAGAAGTCCAATGACCTCTCTCTCCTGTGGAAGGCAGGGTCTTTCCAGGCATCACGTGCTCCGACTACAAGCAAAAAGACCTCCCATGCCTCCTGCTCCTTCCCAGCCATGCCCTAGTAGTTTCTGCCTCTGCTTGTTGGTCCTTTAGGGCCTCCAGGTTGTTGAAATCTCCTCCAACAATCCAAGAGTCCACCTCTGGGAGTCCAGCTGTGATCTCCACCCAGAACTTGCTGCATGCCCTAACCTCCATCGGGGCATAGACATTGAGGACTCCAATACACGAGTTCCCAATATCCAATTTGATCCATAGAACCCTTCCTGCCACTATCGTCCCTGTGGTCTCGTACACAGGTGGTGAGACTCGCGCCAATAGAGGTGCATACGCCTCCACTCCTGCCGTGAGCACCTATGGCGTGCTCCCAGTAAGTGTGCGAGCTGCCCGGGAGTACCTTCCCAACCTGCTGAGCCTGGGTGTGGGTGAGCTTGTGCTCCTGCAGAAGCAGGATGTCGATCCGTCCGACAAGGGCAGGCTGCAACTCCTGTCGAACAATTAACTTCCTGGAACCATGTGCCCCACTATAGTGGAGACTATTCACATTCCAGGATGCAAGATGTAAGCTCATGGGGAAACCTGTGACTGACCGTCATCTGTTGGGTGTGGATGTTGCTGATGAGGAGGAGAGACTGTGAGGCATGCAAGTGCGCTTTGCCGCCGGTCTGGATGGTGAAATCCTGTCCCCCATGGTGGCCCTCGACCGGACCATACGGGTGATAGATGCTCCAGGTGGTACTATCAATGCATCTATCAGCCATGCTGAGAATTGCGACTCTGTATACTGGCAGAAACGGGCTGCTTGTGCCGGGGGCCACTCGATCACGTCCCTTGGAACTCTCCACTGTGGAGGGGCTCGAAAGATAATGCTCAAGGACCTCGGCACCAACCCACTAGTTAATGTCCATCATGCAACCTGGCCACTGTTGTGCAAACAGTGCTAATCCTTCATCTCCCATCCACTGGGAGATGTGATCCGCCACCTGACTCTTCAACTCCTCCTCAATCTATGTAGTCGTCCACTCCCCTGAGTAAGAGGACTGAAGAAAAAAGGCGTAGTTTGGTCCATCCGGTGGTGCTAGTAGATGGACCTTACCCCTCCTTGACTTACGAACCACGAAGATCCCCACCTCTAGAGGTAGTGGGAACTCTCCGCATTCTACAACTCGCAGGTAGGACCATGGGCCACTGCGGAAGAACTCTTGTGGCAATAGTTGTGCCTATCTCGAGAAAGTGTGGCAGGTGCCAGGGGCGGATAAGCAAGTGGCTGTGTGGGAGGGGGAAGACTGTTGGTGCGTGGAGGAGGTAGATGTATGTGGCTCATCACCTCCTGTGGAAAGAGGGGAGGCGGGTCTAGAGGGGGGCTCACTTGACCTGGGTGCGGATCAGGGGGGGTGCTCGGTAGGGGGGGTGGTGGGAGGGGAAGAGGATCGACGGATGGTGGGATGGATGGAGTTGCATGGCGGATGGGGGAGGGGGGCGTGTGGCCCGTGTAAGGGGGGGCTGTGGGCCAAGGTCAGTGGGGGGGGAGGGGGCACGAGATGTGGGGGGGGGGGGGGGGGGGTTTGGGCGAGGGACCTGTGGGAACTCAGGCGAGGCAATCTGTGGCGCGGGTGAAGAATGTGGGGGGCTGCAATCCTGTCGGGTGGGACGGACAGGGGGGGGGCTGTGTAGTGCTGTGCCGAGAGGGGGGTCGCTCGCCCGCCAACACCCGGTTGACGAGGCTGGGTCTGAGGAGCTGGCTGCGCCTCCCCTTGCCGTCTCCCTCTCTGTCGTCTCTAGACCCATGTGAAGCCGTCACCGTCCACCTGCGGACCTGTGGACGGAGCCGCCTTGGCTCCGAAACGCGTACAAACTATTGCCTGATGCCCAAAGTCGTGGCAGTGCAGGCACTGTCCTGGTTGCTCAATCACAATGACCTGATACCTAAAGGAGTGCTCGCTTGTCTCAATCTCTAGGAACTGTGGGATATTCTTAACCTCTTTTACTGCCACTCGTACCTTTGGGACTCCTGCTGCTGTCATTGCATTCGCGAAAGACGTGGAAAGGACAGTGCCAAAGAGCCGTCCAAAGTCTCACCAACTGGCGATACTCAATCGCTAAGTCGGGGAAAATAAGGGTGACCGGGTGTCGAAGAAACCTGTTGTGGAGTGCAAACGCCTCCACAGTAAAGCCACTGTACCAAAGGGACCATGTATATGACTCCCTTCGTGGACGCATATGGTGAACTGGCGAGTAACTCGCGAGCTGCATCTGCCGAGCTAAGCCGGACCATGAAGATCCCTTGGCCCAATAGGACCGCCTTCACAATCTGTGCTGTGCTGATGCGCAGCATGGAGTAAAGTCAATCTCGAAGCTGGGCCCCGGTTGGGGAATGTCCTACTACCTGACCATAAATCGTTGTTTCCATTAGCTCCAGCTCCTTAGCTCGGACGGCTAAGAGCTGCCCTCAGAGAGGACTACACGCAAGGTGTTTGACTGGGGGGCACTCGCTGAGTGCGCGGGCGTCTGACCATAGGTTTCCATTGCGGGTCCCTTCTGGGAGAATCTACCTATCACGCTGCTATGCTACTGGAGGGGGAGGGAGCAACTGGAGGGGGGGGGGGGGGAAGATTTCTGTTTTCCAGGGCGGTGGTGTGACAGTCTGACTAAGGGCCAAGCCTCCAGGCAGGGCAGCGTGCGGGGGGTGGAGGGAGGAAAAGGTAGGTGGGGGCGGGGGTGGTGGCCAGGGGAGAAAAAAACGGGGCTGGGACGGGCGGGACAGGTGCAAGGGGGGGGCAGGTGGGTGTAGGCAGGGGGGGGGTCACAAGACTGTGACAATTATTACCTTTTTGTTGATTTCTTTATTACATATTTTATTTGGTTTTTCTTTTTGGAAGGATCCCTCTTGAAATCTAAACGCCTGAGTTGCATGGCCAGTTTGTGAAACGGACAGGAATGTCTAGTGAGTCAAGACTGGACAGTTAAGGTCCAGTATAAGTCTGGAAGAGACTGATGGCACTGTAGATTGACAAGCCTGGAAGAGACTTGTGAAAGTGTATATGGACAAGTGTGTTGAAGAACTAGCCTGGAAGAGACTAGTTCAAAGTGAAGATGGACAAATCTTCAAGAGATTAGTCCATGTGGGGTCATGAGTGGAAATTCACTTTCAGTTGAGCTACATTACAGATTTGGATGTAATCATAGTCTGCAAAGATGGTCAGAAGACTAGTGGGGATGCGATGGAAGCAACTCCTAAAATTTAGGGAGTTACTATTTTTGGACCCCAGAATCTGTTCGCGTCATTATCTTCGTTTTTGTACGAGGATTAATCCTCTGGTCTGTGCCGAGTTTAAATTTTGAACCGAGGATGGAGAATTTTCGACCGAAAGGTTTAAACAGGAAAATTGTTACATGTATGCCATGTGTCACAATTTGGGCATAAATTCCCAAAAGAGAGAGAGAGGGCAGCACAAAAACGAGTTTCAATGCATGGGGGGCTCATTTTGTGAAAGGGAGATGGATTGCTGTAGATGGAGAGCTCTTGAGAGTTGGTCTACCTTGTCTATGATGCACAGAGGGCTGAGCTTGCTTCCTACTCTCTCTCTCTCTCCCTAACAGTATGGTTATGCTGCAGAATCAAGGGCCTTTCTTCTGATTCAGGTACAGCTGTTTGGAATATGCTGTTTTTGCATGAGGCAAGAGCCTCTTTTCTCCAGGGACAGGAGCAGTTGTTTGCAGTTCCCAACAGGGACAGGTGAGGGTGGTAATCTCACCAAGCAAGTGTCTGAATCAGCACTAAATCAGTACTGCTGAGGGTGGTAATCTCACCAAGCAAGTGTCTGAATCAGCACTAAATCAGTACTGATTCTGGACTGTTCAGAGGTTATTTCAGAGCCCAAATGATGCCAGAATCAAGGGGCACTTGGCCCAGATGATGCAGAACAGTACAGGGATCAATATAAACTGAAAATAGGTCTCAGAACAGGTCTGAACCAGTAATTACAGTGGGCTGAACAGTACAGAGAGTAGTATGAGTTGTAAACAGGTCTCAGAACAGGTCTGAACCAGTAATTACAACAGACTGAAATGGTCAATTCTGCTCTCCAACCAGAAGTTTCAAACTTGGGCAGAGTTTCCCCTCCTGGTCAACTTGATTTGGGTCAGTAATTGTACTGTTATGCTGTCAAATTTCACCTAGAATAGGTGAAGGACAGCCCATTGTACTTTCTCTTTGTAAAAATAAAGAAATACCGCAAGGGGTGCCTAACTTAGGGGCCAACAGGGTGTTGATGTGGCAACAGGAGCATTTTAGCTTCCTGCTTTTCTTCTTGATTCTGTGTCTTTAAGTTCAGGTAAAGTGGGCGACTGTAAATTGGGTGAAAGCATTTAAAAATTTTGGTTGTACACTTCCGCCCTTTTCAGTGAACAGGCTGGTTACATGGTTTCATTGCCGGGATCGAATCACTTTTTCCCTAAAGAGTGAGCTAGGGTTTGTTTGGGTGTAAGACATAGAATTGTGCATTATGGCTGATAGAAAGGAAGACACCAGAGAGGAAGCGTCTTCATCACAGGAGATCCCTGTTGTTCATGAGGTGAGAGAGCCTTCTAGACCTCCATAGTTTGTTACTCCTCCTGTTATGGTTGAGCCACAAGTTCTTACGGCTTCTTCTATGGATGAAGACACTTTCAAGACTCGGTTAGTTCCTGCTGCGAGTATGTTTACTCAAGTGATGCAAAATCCAAGATTTTTGGCATTTTTGCAGCCCTCCCTTCCTTGACAGCAAGTTGGGCAATCTGCAAAGATTTTGGATCCAGTAGAGGTCCAGGATAAGGGTAAGCATGCTGCAGATTCGGTGGAAACACCAAGGCAGCTTGCGGAGTCAATGGAGACTCCAAGATTGGTTCCAATTGTCCAGGAACAGGTGGCGGAAACGCTAGTTACACAGGCATTGCCAGTTCAGCTCGCCAATTTACAGCAGCCAAATGTTGGTTTAAATGGACAGGGAAACAGTTTTCAGGCTTTACCATAGGTTTTCCCACCGACCTCTGTACATCCTAGGTACTTTGGAGGTGGATCTATATTTCAAAGTATGGCTGGTTATGCACCTGGAAACCAGATTTATGTACCAGGAACAGTGTTTGGGGGTATGCAGGGTTTTATGTCAAACCCCATGTATGGTAATATAGGCATGCAGCCTGGATTTCAGAGTGTTCAGGGCAGCTTTGGCATGCCACAGGGCACTTTTGCTATGGCTGGTTATCAAAATCAGCAAGCAAATATTGTGTCTACAAGCCCTGTAGTCAGTGGTCCGGCAACTCCTATGCCACCTGTTAGTGTTCCTATTTTACAGGCATATCCTACGGATCCTTTGATGGCTCATGAGAAGCCAAAGCCATACAAGGAAGGTGGTGCAGCCATACAGTTTGACATCTTTCAAGGATTTGAAGATAGGACTAAGGCTCTCTCTTTCTTACAGCAGTTTGATGCCGCATTTGCAGGAGGGAACTTTACAGAGCCTTCTAAGGTCCGGAAAGCTGCTACCTTTCTTAAGGACAATGCTAGTCAGTTGTGGAGTACATTGTTGATGCAAGGACAGGCTCTTGCCACTTGGACTTACTTTAAGCAAGTATTTGCTTCTGCTTGGTTGACCAATGAATTTGAGATTGATGTTATGTCAGCTTGGCACAATTTGGATGCATCTAAATGCAAGGATCTGGAAGACTATAACAAGAAGTTTTGGGAGGCTTTACTTCCAGTCACTTCTTACAGGGTTGTGCCATTGACCGAGTAGATAGAGAAATATTGCTGTGGGCTGCCCAAGGAACTCCGGAATTATTGTACAAAGACAAAGGTCACCACTTTGACTCAATTAATTGAGAATGCCAGCACAGGAAATGCATTATTGTTGGGACAGTCAAGTGGTTTTGGGGGCAGCATTAAACAGGACAAATCTGAAAAATTTTCAGCAAAGAAGCCATTTGGTAAACAGGTTTCTCAGATTTCTCAAAGCACAGGTAAATCTTGGCAGTTCAAGAAGCAGCCGGCCAAGTCCTTTGGATAGCAGTCAAAGGACCAGAAGAAACCTTTTGTGCGCAAGTCTCTTGAAGAGAGAAAGGCTTTAATGGTTGAGAGGAAGTACTTTATCTGTGAGCAGATTGGTCATATTGCGTCTTATTGTCCGGACAAGAATAAGAGATCAGCTAATGATGATAAAGAGGTCAGGAAAGGAAATAAGCCCAAACCTTCAGCAGGTTTAGTGCCAGATATGCTGGGAGACAAGCCACACTCAGATGCTAATGAGCTTTGCAGAGCTTGGGGTAAAGTTAGGGATCAACATGTACTCATTTTCTTTGATCCTGGAGCTAAGGCAAACTTTATCTCACCAGAGTTGGCTTCTACTTTGGGCATGAGAGCAGATGAGATGGGCTACACAGCAGAGGCAGGGTTGGCATGCCCTGGTCACTCAGAGTCTGTGACACCCATTCTTGGAAAGTTGCGTCTTCATGTACAGTCTTATGTTGATGCAGAAGAATTTTATATCATGCCACTTGAAGGCTGTGATGTCTTGTTGGGAATGCCATGGATGTTCAGAAAGCATGGTATGATGGATGCCTTTAACAAGACACTGACTTTGGAACATAGGGGAAAGACTCATGTGCTTGATGTGAAGCTTAAAGGAGAGTCAATACTTGTTGTATCGGCTTCTGCCATTACATCTATAATAAAGAATCATCTCTCTGCGTACTTGATTTTTGCACGTGATGTCAAGGAAAATGATGAGTCAAATTTTTCTATGTTAGATAGAGACAGGTCTGCTTTCTTGTCTCAGTTCAGTGATTGTTTTTCTGACTCATTACCATCACAGTTGCCACCAGAGAGGTTTGAGGATCATGCAATAGATTTGGTGCCAGGCAGTAGCCCACCAAATAGACCTCCGTATAGGGTTAGTGCAGCCCAACAGAAAGAGATATTGAGCCAGGTGAATGAGCTGTTGGAAAAAGGGCTGATTCAGCCAAGTTCATCTCCCTTTTGCTCACGAGTGCTCCTAGTGCAAAAAAAGGATGGCTCTTGGCGCATGTGCATAGATTACCGAGGGTTGAACAAGAGTACCATCAAGAATAGGTTCCCTATTCCAAGAATTGATGACATCCTTGACCGTTTGGAAGGAGCGTAAATTTTCAGCAGGATAGATTTGAAGAGTGGATACTATCAGATCAGGATTAAGCAAGAGGATGTGCATAAGACTGCATTTAGGACCACGTTTGGTCTGTATGAGTTCTTGGTAATGCCATTTGGACTTACTAATGCTCCTGCTACGTTTAATCGAATGATGGACAGGATTTTTCGTCCATACAGGCAGTTTGTTGGTACATTCTTTGATGACATGATTGTCTTTTCAAAGAATGAACAGGAGCATAGAGAACACTTGAAAGTAGTCTTTGATGAGCTTTGCAGTAATAGGTTGCTTATCAATGGCAAGAAGAGTGAGTTCTTCTTGGAAGAAATCCAGTTCTTGGGGCACATAGTGTCAAAGGATGGTGTTCGAATGGATCCTGCTAAGGTTGAAGCAATTAGAACATGGCCAGATTTGAAGTCTGTCCATGATGTTAGAAGCTCCTTGGGTTTGTGTTCTTACTACAGGAGGTTCATTCGCAATTTTGCAGAGATTGCTTCACCTTTACATGCTTTACAGAAGAAAGGAATCCCTTTCCAGTGGACACAGAAAGAGATTTCAGCTTTTAATCTTCTTAAAGAAAAGATGACTTCTAGTCCAGTGATCATTCTGCGAGATCTTAGGAAGTCATTTGTTGTCCAGTGTGACGCCTGTGGCAATAGCATTGGTGTAGTGTTAATGCAAGATGGCCGGGTAGTGGCTTATGAAAGCAGAATCTTGCAAGGGCCAGAGAAGACTATGCAGGTCTATGAGAAAGAATTGCTGGCTGTGATTCATGCGCTTTCTAGTTGGAAACACTACCTACTTGGGGCAGATTTTGTTGTCCAGACAGATCATCAGACGTTGCGTTATTTCTTAACTCAGACTAAACTGTCAGAAAAGCATATGCGTTGGGCAAACTTTTTGTCGGTGTTCCATTTTTAGATTATGCATGTGGAAGGCAAAAAGAATGTTGTGGCTGATGCTTTGTCAAGGAAGCCACAAATTTCAGCTGTGTCAATTCCTTATCATCATGAGCTTGATGATATGAAGGAATAGTATGCTGATGATGAAGATTTTGCAAGGATCTTTGATTAGCTTGTTAATGGACAACATCATGAGCATTATCTTCTCAAGGATGGTTTCATGTTGATGCATGGTAGACTATGTGTGACTATGCCATTGAAACGGAAAGTTATGACAGAGAGTCATTCTCCACCGTATGCAGGGCATCTTGGTATTGATGCAACAGTCAAAGCAGTAGAGACATTCTTTTATTGGCCTACTTTGAGAAGAGACGTGGATGCTTTTGTGCGGCAGTGCTTGATTTGCCAGAAGGTCAAGTTTGACAGGCAAAAAGCACCAGGGCTTTTACAGCCATTGCCTATTCCGGATAAACCATGGGAAAGCATAGCTATGGATTTTATCTTTGATCTTCCAAGGACACAGACAGGAAATGATGGGATATGGACAATTATTTGCAGGTTTAGCAAACAGGCTCATTTCATTCCTGTCAGGAAGAAGATAAAACCAGATCAGATGGCACGTTTGTTTATGTGCAATGTCTTCAAGTATCATGGTATGCCACAGTCTATTGTCAGTGACTGTGATCCACGGATGACAAGTCTATTCTGGAGAGGCATATTTGAGAACATGGGCACAACGCTTAAAAACTCATCATCATTTCATCCATAGACTGATGGACAGTCAGAAGAGGCAAATTCTACTGTCTTGGATTTGCTTAAGTGCTATGTGTCAGAGCACAAGTCAAAGTGGGAGCAGTATTTGCCTTTGGTCAAGTATGCATACAATAATACTGTGCATTCGTCAACAGGCAAAGCCCCTTTTGAAATTGTTGAAGGTGGTAAAAAGGTTCCTCCCATTTTGCATACAAAGGATAAGATCTTTCAAGCAGATCAGTATGTGCAGAGTATGGATGAAATGTATCAGAAAGTTAAGCATGCCCTTGAAAGGACTCAGGCAAAGCAAAAGAAAGCTGTTGATCATCACCGTCGTGAATTGTTGTTTTCACTTGGTGATTGGGTACTGTTGCGGTTTGAAAAAGCAACCTTAAAGAAGTGGAAAGGCAAGGAAAGTCTTTTCACTAAGCTTAGTATGCGATACTATGGGCCTTTTCTAGTAACAGAGAAGATTAGTGATGTCAGCTATAGGTGAAATTGCCTGACAATTGGAAGATTCATAATGCTTTCCATGTAAGTCTTCTTAGTGTCAGAGTGCAGTGATGCGGAAGCGTAAGACTGAAAGAGAGAGAATGCAGAGAGAGGAGAGAGAAAGAGAGAGTGGAAGATGAAGATCTGCTGTATAAGTGTGCTGTATACAAAGATATGCAGATATATACACGGGCGCAGTGCGCTGGACTACGTGTCTCCACCTCGACGATACAACCTGCTGTTCACCTCGAAGTCTGCTGCAGTCTGCACGATCTCCTGCTTGAAATCTGCAAACAGAGACGGAATCTGCACGTATCTCCAGCCTGGAACCTGCTTACAGAAGTGAGGGAAGACTGCTGAAGTATAGGCTATAAATGGCCAAAAACTGGGCGCCACAAATAGGCAGGTCGGCTGCATTAAATGCAGCCGACTGGTGCATGAACAGGTCAGGTGGCAGTCCGACTGGCTGCCAGCGGCCAGGACCTGATCTCGCTAACACCCCCTCTCAGAGCCTGGGCGGGGCAGAAGCCTGAGGGATCTGGCATGTCTCCGAAGTAGAGCCTGGGGAAGAGCCTTCGTAAACAAATCTGCAAGATTGTCCTCCGTCTTGCAGTACTCCACAGCGATGGTCTCATCCAGAAGCTTCTCTCTGATGAAGTGGTATTGGATCTCTATGTGCTTCGGCTGGGCATGGAAAACAGGGTTCCGTGCCAAGGCAATGCAACTCTCATTGTAGCAAAGTAGGACGAGTCTGGGGGCAGTCAAGCTCCTCCAACAATCTCCGAAGCCACACAGCCTCACATGTGGTGGAAGACGCGGCTCGATACTCCGCCTCAGTAGACGAAAGGGCTACCGTGGGCTGCTTCTTGCTACTCCAAGAGATAACACCTGCACCTAAGGTAAAACAGTAACCTGTTGTAGACCGCCTGTGGTCCACATCACCAGCCCAATTCGAGTCGCTCCAACCTACAAGTACAAGATCTGAACCACCTGTGCCTGCTGGATAATGAATCCCTAAATCAGCTGTCCCCCGCAAATACCGAAGTATCCTCTAGGCAGCCTGCCAATGCACCGTCTGAGGTTCACTCATGAATCCCGCCAAGAGACCAACAGCAAAACAAAGATCAACACGAGTGTTGAGGAGCCAAATCAAGGATCCAATCAACTGACGATAGCGGGAAGCATCCGCCATGGGAGAAGCTGAATGGGAAGTGGCCTTCCAGTTTGGATCCATAGGAGTAGAAATGGTCCGACAATCCTCCATCGCAAAAGAAACCAAGAGCTCCTGTACATATCTCTGGTGAGAGATGAAAATCCCCCTCTCAGACTAATAAATCTCATGGCCCAAGAAGAAATGGAGTAGACCCAAATCCGTCATCTCAAACGTCTGATGTAAAGCTGCCTTCGTTTCTTTGACCTGTGCATGATCACCTGTGACAATCAAATCATCAACATACAACACAAAAAGCACACAACCAGCCTCGGAAGTGTGTATATAAAGCCGATATCCCAACTGTGACTGAAGGAACGAATCAATCTTCTCGTTTCATGCACGTGGAGCCTGCTTGAGGCCATACAAGGCCTTCTTCAACCTGTAGACTGGCCCATCTGAAGATCCAAAGCCAGGAGGCTGCTCGACATAGATCTCCTTCTTCAAATCACCATTGAGGAAGGCCGACTTCACATCCAACTGGTAGACAGGCCATCTCCTATGGCCAGCCAAGGCAAGAACAGCTCGAATAGTTGCCATACGAGCAGTGGGGGCAAAAGTATCATGGCAATCAGTCCCTGGCTGCTGTGCAAAACCTTTAGCAACAAGGTGAGCCTTGTGCTTGTCCAAAGAACCATCGCTAAGGTACTTGGTGTTGAAGACCCATTTGACGCCAATCACCTTATTCGAGGGGCGAGGCACGAGATACCAAGTGCCATTCCTCTCAATAGCCTCCAACTTGGCTTCCATAGCTTTTTTCCATGGTGCGGACTGTAAAGCCTCCTTCACGGAGGTGGGCTCTCGATCCTGCATAATACGGGTCATCAAACAATAGTTAGAGCAAACAAGCTCCGTAGAATGTGCCTGGTGCCTCCGTGACCGCCGCGGACCATCCTGCGGTCCCCACTCCTCAAGGACCCCCTCGATCCTGAATCTCGGAGTGTGTCACGGGCCCAACAAGGAGGAGGCCGGACCTCTCCTCGTCTCTCTCCATCAACTGAAAACTCTGGGATTTCCACCGGTGGTAACTCCTCGGGGGTAACCGGTGGAACAATAGACTCTGTATCGGAAACAAAATCAGAATCAAAAGGCGCGGGCTCCAAAGGAACTGTCTCGGGAGCCCAACTTTCCCCTGGATCTCCAAGAACAGGATGCTCCTCACCCGCTGCTATGGCCGGAACCTCCACGAACCGCACATCTCGACTGGTATACACATCCCGCTTGACGGGATCATACAAACGATGGCCTTAGGACTGAGAGCTGTAGCCAACAAACACCTGTCTTCAGGAAGCTGCTTCAAATTTATCACGATGAGCCTTGGGAATGTGAACATAGGCATCACACCCAGAAACCCTAAAATAAGAAACATCGGGCTTAGTCCCAAAGTAAGCCTCAAAAGGTGTCATCCCATCAACGGCCGAAGTGGGGGATCGGTTAAGGATGTAGACTGCAGTAGCCACAGCCTCGGCCCACAGAAACTGAGGTGTCTGTCGGTGCTCCATCATGGTGCGTGCTATCTCGATCACACTTTGGTTCTTCCGTTCAAGAATGCCATTTTCTTGAGGAGGGTTGGTATTAGCAAACTCCTGGTGAATACCTTTATGTGCACAGAAACGAGCAAACTCATTAGAAATAAATTCACCACCCTTGTTGGATCGCAAGGTCTTCAATCGCTAGCCTGATCGGTTCTCCTCAAAGAGAAGCCAATCCTTGAAGTAGGAGAAAGCTTCTGACTTCAACGCTAAGAAATAGGCCCATGTCATCCTGCTGTAGTCATCTACGATCAACATGAAGTACGAGCTCCCTCTCAGGGACTCGTTCCTCATAGGGCCACAAAGATCCGTAGATACAAGCTCCATCGGTGAAGTAGACCGCCGCGAAGCTTTGTGGGGAATCGCATCCCTATGCTGTTTCCCACGAATGCAGGAGACGCATGGCTGCTGGCTCACCACTATGTTCGGCAACCCTCGAACAAGCTGTCCACGTGACGCCCTCCGAAGATAATCATAGTTGAGGTGACCAAACCGAGCATGCCATAGCTCTGACTGTGTCTGAGAGGTAAGAAGAAGAGTAGGGAGGGCGGTAGAAGACGTCAATTTGTAGATGCCATTCTCCTCATATCCTGATGAGAGAACCTTCCTCGACTCACGATCAAGGACTCGCACCGAATCACTGTCAAACTCCACCAAAAGTCCAAGGAAACAAATCTTATGAACCGAAAGTAGATGATACCCTGAACCTGGCACATGTAAACCCTCTGAGTTATGGGTACCACCACGTCCATCTGGAATAAGCTGCATCTCACCCCGTCTTGCAATAGACACGGAAGAGCTATCTCCAATGAGAATCTGCCCACGCGAAGGTCGCAACTGGGCAACACCAACTGATAAAGGAGTCATGTGCCGGGAGGCACCACTGTCAACGATCCACTCTCGAGCTTGGGGAGTTGTCATCGCAGCATCAGAAGCATTCGGTGTAGAGTCCTCAATGACAGCTAGATAAAGAAACGCAACTGATGAGGGTGCAGCCACCGCTCCAGAATCCTTCGTGTCCTTCTTGTTGGTGTCCTTCTTGTCTTTGTAAGGGCAATCCTTCTTCCAATGGCCAGTCTTTCCACAAATATGGCATGTGGATTCTTTGTCCTTGTCCTTCTTTGACTTGTTGTCCTCCTTCTTCTTCTTTTGGTCCTTCCCCTTCTTCTGAGAGGCTTGACCTGTTAAGGCTTCCGACTTGGAAGCATGCTGTCCTTTCAATTGTTCCTCTTGGTCCAAGACCATAGGAACCATCTCTTCCCACCGAAGAGTAGACTCACGCCCTGAAGCAATAAGGGCGGAGTAGAAAGCACCGAATCGTGGCGGCAACTGGGACAAAAGTGTGATCGCCATGTCTTCGGAGGAAATCGGCTTCCCCGCATTTTGAACCTGCATCTGAAGTTGTCTAAGCTTGTTGATGTGCTCCCGCAACGAAGAAGACTTGTTCACGGACAAGGTCCGCATTTGTACCTCCAAAGGAACCCACTTCATAAGGGTCATCCGGTTATACATCTGATCAAGCTCCAGCCATATCTCCCGAGCCACCGTCAAGTGCTTGATGTGGGCTATCACGACTGTAGTACAAGACAGAAAAAGAAAAGAACGAATCGGGCATTCAGTTTGTCCCAGTGAGACTGTGCCTTGGCCAACTCCGCACGAGCATCGGAAGAGAGTTTGGACTCATCTCTCATCGAGGGCCGGTCGATCTCCTCTTGTACAAGCTCCGCCAAATCGTAGGACTCAAGGATGGCCAACATAATCACGCGCCAAATGCGGTAATTGTCGCCATCGAGCTTTTGATCTGCGGGAAGAGCCGGTAAGACAGGCACCTTCCGTTCCATGATCGTCTGGAACTCCAAGTCAATCTCTGTAGACATCTTCACCTGTAATGCCTTCACAAACGCAAAAGCAGCCCCCTCTGACTGTGAAAACGCAGCCTGGTAGGGCTCTTTCTTCTATGTCCCGAACCTTCTCCACCCGCCAGAGGCGATGAAAAAGCAAAACCTGCACTTGAAGACTGAAAACTCAGCCTTCCTCCTCTTCAAACAGCAACAAACAGCAGCAAATCCACCAACTGGACTCCTTTCCCGTGCGCCCACGCTCGCTTCAGCCTTGTTCCGAGGCGCAGCCCTCCTGCTCGCCTTCAAACGCTGGAAACGCAGCCTTGTGTCGCAATGGAAACTCCTGTTCAGGTTGGTTCTTCACTCAGCCAGCCCTTCTACACTGCTTTGATACCATGTCAGAGTGCAGCGATGCGGAAGCGTAAGACTGAAAGAGAGAGAACGCAGAGAGAGGAGAGAGAAAGAGACAGTGGAAGATGAAGATCTGTTGTATAAGTGTGCTGTATACAAAGATATGCAGATATATACATGGGTGCAGTGCACTGGACTGCGTGTCTCCACCTTGACGATGCAACCTGCTGTTCACCTCGAAGTCCGCTGCAGTCTGCACGATCTCTTGCCTGAAATCTGTGAATAGAGACAGAATCTGCACGTATCTCCAGCCTGGAACCTGCATACAGAAGTGAGGAAAGACTGCTGAAGTGTCAGCTATAAATAGCCAAAAGCTGAGCGCCACAAATAGGCAGGTCGGCTGCATGCATTAAATGCAGCCGACTGGTGCAGGAACAGGTCGGACTGCCACGTGGCAGTCCGACTGGCTGCCAGCGGCCAGGACCTGATCTCTCTAACACTTAGACCTTATGTGGGTGATGTGCCAAAAGATATGCCAGCTGAGGAACAGCCCAAAGTTGAGGAACTTGATGAAATTCTTGTTCCACAACAGGTATTGGCACACAAAGAAAGGAAAGTGAAAGGCAAGGTTGCTAGAAGGTATTTGGTTAAATTCAAGAACTATCCAGCTATAGATGCTAAGTGGATGGACGAAGGTGAACTTGCAAAGTCACCTAATGTGTTGGAACTTTACCTAGAAGCATTTCGCTTGCAACCTACCTTGATCCTTTGTATCTCTAAGCTGAAATAGATTGTCAAAGTGACAATTGCTTAAGAAAGAAATTATGTACAGAAACAGATTTTGTACAGGTTAACACTTATTGTGTCCATATGGTTTTCTCAGTGCTAAAGAAGTAAGTATTGCTTCCAAGAATACAGTTTTTACTTCTATTGAATTGAATACATGTTGTAACAATGGTTACTCAATCGGGCATGTATTTTGTGAATTGACTCAGTGGGGATATCATTTTGATGTACCGGCCACTAGATCTCTAGTCAGGGTGATGTGGAGTCATCAAATGAGAATATGCCACTATGGGGATATCATTGTGGTGTACCGGCCACTATATCTAGAAACAGTGATGTGGAGTCACATGATGATAGTCTGCCATGTTTCACAATTAGAACATACATGTGTTAACAGTGTGTTCAGTTCACAATGTTGACTGATAGCATATATGTGTTGTACATGTGCTGCCAAGTGTAAGTTCACTGGGTTAGTTGGAATCATGTATGATATTCATGCAAACGAGGACGTTTGCCATTTCGAGAGGGAGGTATGTCACAAGACTGTGACAATTATTACATTTTTGTTGATTTCTTTATTACATATTTTATTTGGTTTTTCTTTTTGGAAGGATCCCTCTTGAAATCTAAACGCCTGAGTTGCATGGCCAGTTTGTAAAACGGACAGGAATGTCTAGTGAGTCAAGACTGGGCAGTTAAGGTCCAGTATAAGTCTGGAAGAGACTGATGGCACTGTAGATTGACAAGCCTGGAAGAGACTTGTGAAAGTGTATATGGACAAGTGTGTTGAAGAACTAGCCTGGAAGAGACTAGTTCAAAGTGAAGATGGACAAATCTTCAAGAGATTAGTCCATGTGGGGTCATTAGTGGAAATTCACTTTCAGTTGAGCTACATTACAGATTTGGATGTAGTCATAGTCTGCAAAGATGGTCAGAAGACTAGTGGGGATGCGATGGAAGCAACTCCTAAAATTTAGGGAGTTACTATTTTTGGACCCCAGAATCTGTTCGCGTCATTATCTTCGTTTTTGTACGAGGATTAATCCTCTAGTCTGTGCCGAGGTCAAATTTTGAACCGAGGATGGAGAATTTTAGACCGAAAGGTTTAAACAAGAAAATTGTTACATGTATGCCATGTGTCACAATTTGGGCATAAATTCCCAAAAGAGAGAGAGAGGGCAGCACAAAAACGAGTTTCAATGCATGGGGGGCT
This sequence comes from Lygodium microphyllum, assembly GCF_053477565.2. NCBI lineage: Eukaryota > Viridiplantae > Streptophyta > Polypodiopsida > Schizaeales > Lygodiaceae > Lygodium > Lygodium microphyllum. Next base: position 8,719,994 of record NC_141164.1, on the reverse strand, counting down.
CATTTTGTGAAAGGGAGATGGATTACTGTAGATGGAGAGCTCTTGAGAGCTGGTCTACCCTGTCTATGATGCCCAAAGCTTGCTTCCTACTCTCTCTCTCTCTCCCTAACAGTATGATTATGCTGCAGAATCGAGGGCCTTTCTTCTGATTCAGGTACAGCTGTTTGGAATATGCTGTTTTTGCATGAGGCAAGAGCCTCTTTTCTTCAGGGACAGGAGCAGTTGTTTGCAGTTCCCAACAGGGACAGGTGAGGGTGGTAATCTCACCAAGCAAGTGTCTGAATCAGCACTAAATCAGTACTGCTGAGGGTGGTAATCTCACCAAGCGTGTGTCTGAATCAGCACTAAATCAGTACTGATTCTGGACTGTTCAGAGGTTATTTCAGAGCCCAAATGATGTCAGAATCAAGGGGCACTTGGCCCAGATGATGCAGAACAGTACAGGGATCAATATAAACTGAAAATAGGTCTCAGAACAGGTCTGAACCAGTAATTACAATGGGCTGAACAGTACAGAGAGCAGTATGAGTTGTAAACAGGTCTCAGAACAGGTCTAAACCAGTAATTACAGCAGACTGAAATGGTCAATTCTGCTCTCCAACCAGAAGTTTCAAACTTGGGCAGAGTTTCCCCTCCTGGTCAACTTGATTTGGGTCAGTAATTGTACTATTATGCTGTCAAATTTCACCCAGAATTGGTGAAGGACAGCCCATTGTTCTTTCTCTTTGTAAAAATAAAGAAATACCGCAAGGGGCGCCTAACTTAGGGGCCAACAGGGTGTTGATGTGGCAACAGGAGCATTTTAGCTTCCTGTTTTTCTTCTTGATTCTGTGTCTTTAAGTTCAGGTAAAGTGGGCGACTGTAAATTGGGTGAAAGCATTTAAAAATTTTGGTTATACACTTCCGCCCTTTTCAGTGAACAGGCTGGTTAAGGGGGGTGGGGGGGGGGGGGGGGAGGGGGAGGGTCAAGGCGGGCGCAGGTGGCGCGGAGAACGCAGGCGGTGGCGCAGGGAGATGGCGATGGCGAGGGGGGTGGGGCACAGGCGATGGTGAGGGGGGATGTCGATGGGGATGGCCTTGGCGAGGGGAATGGCTATGGCGATGAGGCCCAGGCGTTTGCGATGGCGTTGAATCCGCAGGACGCGACGATCAGACGGGGTGGGGGGGGTAGCGCGCGCAATGTGACGGTGCTGAGCTTTCAGCTGATGTGTTTATGTCTAAAACCCACCTGAGGGACTAAATAGACACTTTGACATATTATCAAATTTCTGCAGAGATAGACCTTAAGATGAACCTTAGGAAAACTAAAGTTATGGTATTTAACACTTCGGCTGCTTGGGTGACGAGAGCTGAGCACCAGTTTACTTTTGATGGAGAGCTAGTGAAGATGGTTAGGCAGTATGTTTATTTGGGGGTCACATTGAAGGGACCACAGTTCTCTTGGAGAGAGACATCAGAGGCTTGTTTGGCAAAAGCATATACAGCCTTAGGTGCATTGGAGAGACAATGTGGTCTCATACAATTTTATGAACCACACTCTAAACTATGACTTTCTGACACCGTGGTTACACCCATACTCCTATATGGGGCAGCTATTTGGGATCCGAGTCGCTTTCACACTAGGAGACAGCCTTTGGGAGACCAAGATGGACCAGAGAAGGAATACTAGGTGGAAGCATATTGAAAGACCAGTGGTCATGATGATGTCATGTATGATACGAGAAAAGAGCTCAACCCTGCATAAAATTATCAGAGCTGAGTTGGGAGTATCACCCATGGTGGTTGAGGCCTTAGTTTAGGCAATGACTTTCATACATAGTGTCATAGGGATGTGAAATTTTGAGATGTTTTAATCTTGTTGATTACATTTGATTAAGTTATTAGTCAAATGCAAGGTTATTTAGCACATGTGATGCACATGGTAGTTATTTCATGGTAACAAGCCAAGGACTTGGAGGATGTAGTGAGTGTCAAAGACAAAAGTTTTCATCCTCAACTAGTGTCCCACTGCAATTATCCCTTAAAAGACTCCGTATGAGGCATTCTTTGGCCCTCAGCAAGTTTCCCATTTTAGAGTTAAGCGTACACGCATACCTCTAATGATAAGACGGGAGAGTTCACTCCCTAAGCTAATCTCCTAATTTCTGTAGGATACTCCTTCAAAGCCAAGGCCTATTGTTTGTCCGATCCTTGGACAACCAAGATGATCATTAGGAGAGATGTTTTTTATGAGAGTTATGCCAGTGGGCTTTCGGCATCAGTTGGTGTTAGTTTTGACCCTAGGATAGTTATTTGGCCAATAAGTGTTGGTGGTGACACTAAGGACTAGCATTAATTAATTAATTAATTAATGCTAGTCTAAAGGTCAATAGAGGTTGGGGACCACTCCAAGTTGTAAATGGCCTAGCTAATTTAATTATGGATGGACACATTTAATTTTGGGCAAGGTCAGAAGGGTTGAAATTAAATTTCAGGATTATTTAATTCTAAAAATTAATTAAATGATTAGATAATGCTGAAAAATGGGTTTAGAAAGCTATCACTTGGAAAAAATGTCCATGTAAGTTGAGAAAATGTTATTGGGGACTAGTTCTTAGCCATTTAGTGAGTTTATAGCTTGGGAGAGGGAGAGGAAGATTTGCTAGTCCATTTTCTAATCAGAGAACAATAATTTGCTGCAAAAGACAGTCATCTGGGGATCTCAATAAGCAGGGATGGCAAGGAGTCACCTTCTAGGGGCTTGCAACAACATTTTTGATCGGGTAACATCATTTTCCAAGTGCCTGGCAATAGGTGGCTGTATTGAATGCAAGCTGGAGCAGGCAATAGATAGAATTCAAGGTTTTCTTGCGAAAAAAATCATAATTTTCTATCATCTTGTCTTTCTCTCACATTTCCCAACCCATTTATACACAACCACCTCGGGACTAGTGCCAACTGATGAAGGCATTGTACACTAAATTTAGCACCTAAAATTTGTATAATTGTCAGGGAATTTAGATGCGAGTCCATTCATTGTAATCTAGAGCAGCATTTGGTCAGTTGGTGGTTCCATTTGTGCAAGTTTGGGTGAAAAATCAAGGGGCAATTGGCCTGAATTGATTGCTGATTGTTGCCACAGTAAAGAGGCTTTTGGAATTGCAAAGGAGATTGTAAATCTGAGCTAAATCTGAGCTTGTACTCATTCCATTAGCAATCAAGTTAAAGAAATATCGAAAAAGAGATGCCAGTTTTAGGGCCAACAAGGTGTTCAATATTCGAGATTATTAAGGTAATTTGTGCATTTTAAGTTATGTTCATTTACTGATTGTTGTAACTAAGTGGTTAATCAGGGAATTACCACCCTTTCCAAGAAGGAAGGCTGGTTTCATAGTTTCATTCTCAAGATACCACTCAATCCCTTGATTTGGTGGGCTCGAGGTACTTGATTGCAAGCCAAAGCTTTGTGCTAGTGCTGATTTTTGCTCTCAGCTGAGAAATTACATCAATATGTCTTCATACAATGAGATGCAATCGAGCAGTAATGATGCCTCTTAGTATGAACATTCACAAGGAAATGAAGTAAATGCAATGCCTAACCTTGGACAAGTTTCAAACCATGGACAACAAGCTGAAAATGTTGTTGTTGGGCAAGATGCAGGGCCTTCAAGGCATAATGAGGTTGATGACCGGCAAAGTAAAGAGGAATTTGATGACCAGTTCAAGAATTGGATGGGGGCAGTAGCAAATTTTTTTGCTGAATTGGCAAAGGATCCTTAATTTACCCAATTTTTAGATGCTCTAAAGAAGGGTAACAAAGGCAAGAAGAAGACGACGTCTTCTACACCTTCTAGACAGCAAGGTGCACCAAAGGTAATGCCAAAGCCTTCATTTGAAGCTCCCAAAGATGCTAATGAAGTGAAATAGTTGATACCTACGGGGCAAGGAATGCAAATGCAAGGTCATCATGGAAGTGCCAATCCAATGGATTTTGGACAGTCATGCATGCTGCTATGATCATTCAGCCAGGATACTTTGGTGGGAGCATGATTTTTCATGCTATGGTTGGACAAGGACCACATATGGGAATGTATGGCACAAATCTGTATGGTATGCAGTAGCCAATGTATAGTGTACAAGGCCCAATGTATAGGTCAATGAGAGGAAGCAAATTCCATAGTGTTAGATATTTTGAGGTGCTATGTTTCAAACCACAAGACACAATGGGAGTAGCATTTGCCCTTGGTTGAGTTTGCTTACAACAACACAGTGCATAGTTCCATTGGCAAAGCTCCATTTGATGTGGTTGAGGGCGGCAAGAAGGTACCACCTATCTTGCAAACTAATAATAAGATATTTGAGGCTAACTGTTATATGGAATACTTGGATGGAGCTTATGCAAAGATAAAGTATGTACTTCAGAGATCACAGGAAAAGCAAAAGAGGACAGTTGATCGTCATAGACGTGCTTTGTAGTTTGCAGAGGGCGATTATGTATTGCTGCGTTTTGAAAATATAAGGTTGAAAAAGATAAAAGGAAGATAAATATTGTGTTTGTAGTTGAGTATGAGATACTATGGGCCCTTCCAAGTGTTGGAGAACATCAATGATGTGGCATATCGGCTGAAATTACCTCCATATTGGCTGATACACAATGCATTTTATGTCAGTTTGTTAAGTAAGGCCCTTTCATGTTGATGTGCCAGAGGATATATTTGTTGAAATTCAGCTTGAGGTTGAGAAGTTGGATGAGATTTTGGTACTTGAGCAGATTTTGACACATGAGCAAAGAAAGATCGAAGGTAAAGTTTCCAAGTGATACTTCTGAAATTTCAAAATTATTTACCAATGAATGCTAAACGGATGGAAGAGGACTTGGCAGACCATTTTCAATTGTTGCAACTTTAGCTAGATGCCTTTCAGTTAGAGATGACTTTAGTTCAAGCTAAGGCAAGTTCAGCAAAGAAGGGGTTCGAAGTATTACCTAATGCTCAAGGGGGAGCTGGCACTTCCACTTTGCCAATTGTGGACAGCTCTCATATGTTGTGACTGTGCTAACAGTATGTTTGCTATGAGGTTACTACTTTGTGTATTAGTCATTCTGAGATGCATGCAAATGAGTATGAGTTTTACCCGGGCACTGAAACTATACTTTTGCATCAGCTTATGATCAGTTTGGTATGAAATCTGCCTCAATTTCGAGACAAAAGTTATGATCACGTTTAGCTTAATTATTGATCAGTTTGAGAACTGTTTACGATCACTTTTGGGATCAGTTTGCATCAATTTTTACATTAATTGCTGGTCGGTTTTTGCAATGGGTTTGTGATCAGTTTGGGGTCACATTTGCAGTAGTTTGTGATGAGTTCTCAGATCAGCAAGTGATCAGTTTATGATAAGATTATGCTCAGTTTTCAATGTTTTACATGTTCCATGGACAAGAGCATGTTAGTAAATGCCATTGATAGTTTCATCTATGGTTTATGCTGAATTGATGCTTTTCTATGGTTGATAGTGAGAACGATTGAGAAACATGAGTTATGGATGCATCCAATGAGTTTCTAGTAACAATTTTGGACTAATTTTCAGTTTTATGTTATGTATATGCTAGCTGAAAATTTTCAACAGGTTTGGGGCATGTAGCATGGTTTGACAACAGTGCACAATGTTGCGACTGTAATGCCTTTTAGAAATTCCAGTGTAATATGCTTTTTCTTTGGCACAATGCAATGTAATCGAGGACGATTGTAGGGATTTCAAGGGGAGGTCTGTCATGGGGACGTGAAATTTCGAGATGGTTTAATCTTGTTAATAACATTTGATTAAGTTATTAATCAAATGTAGAAGGTTATTTAGAAGATGTGATGCACATGGCAGTTATTTCATGGTAACAGGCCAAGGACCTTGAGGATGCAGTGGGTGTCAAAGGCAAAAGTTGTGATAAGTTATGCCTACTAGGCTTTGGGGGTCAGTTGGTGTCAGTATTAATGCTAGTCTAAGGGTCAATAGAAGTTGGGGACCACTTCGGGTTTCAAATGGCCGAGACAATTTAATTATGGATAGGCACATTTAATTTTGGGTAGGGTCAGAAGGGCTGAAATTAATTTTCAAGATTATTTAATTCTAAAAATTAATTAAATGGTTGGATAATGCTGAAAAATGGGTTTAGTAGGCTGCAATACCTTGGCCTGTTATTTCAGCTAAGTGCATCAGATTTCACATTGCCAATACTTACAATTTGACATGCATAGCAGGTTGCAATACCATGGTTATTTAGAAGATGTGATGCACATCCTCAATAGGTTGCTGAAATTGATCAAAATCAGGTGCACTTAGCTGAAATAATGGTTGCAATACCTTGGCCTGCTATTTCACATGGTTAAATCTTGTTGATAACATTTGATTAATCAAATGTACAAGGTTATTTAGAAGATGTGATGCACATGGCAGTTATTTCATGATAACATGCCAAGGACCCATTTCACATTGCCAATACCTACAATTTGACATACACAGTCATCCCCCAAGTGGACAACAACACCATATCCACCACTGTTATAGTCATAAAACCACTCATAATCTGGTGTGATATGAAAAGACGCACGTGAGTGTGCACGTCATCATCAGAATCTGCAATCAATGCATGTGCACTCAAAGAAGAAGCAAGGAGTACATCACCGTCACTATCATTCTCATGAGTGACTACATTTACCTCCTTTATAAGTTATTGCCATGATAGCATCAAGGAAGATGTTGCACAATCCACCTTGGGAGGAGAAGCCTCCATGCTAGTAGAAGAGCAAAACTCCTAGGACGATGAATCCATGAATGGAACAACATGTATCCCAAGTTTCCAGTCCAAGTAGGACTGGTGCAAACCTGCATATTAGTTCTACACAGAAAACAAAACCCTGCAAAAGAAATAAAAATTTGCAAGCACAAAGGTCAGTAGTGAGATGCTCCAAAAAACAAAACAAAACAGAAATAAAAGGCTAATTGAATGAACAATGCAATGATGTGAATGTGTATGTGTATGTGAGTAAATGTAGTGGAAGACTTGAGAATGAAAATCCAAGGACAAAATCCAATGGGCCCAATTGAATAGCCTAAAGATCTAAGAGTGCGAATATGGAGCAAATCTAAGGATGTGGCCACCATTGTGTATGCCCACTAGCAAGGCTTTGCCAATGAAATGCCTGACGATGTGGTGAGGGAGTCCTAGATAGAGATGAATGTGAAGTGGATACATAAAGTGCAATTGTATCTGTACTAGTAGACCAATCAGCTAATCCTTCAAGAGTAGTGAAAGATATAGGTTGCTTAGGCTGTCCATGTACCACATGTCCATTAGCCACTAGGATAGATGGAGTAGATGGTGTAGCAATAGGAGGCACAGCCCCACGGGCTAGCCAACCAAAATGGAGGTAGTCGCAATAGTCTCCTATGGTTTTCTAGGTGGAAGACCCTCGGCCTTGATACAACACTCCTTGTCCACATGGCCCAACCTTTGATAGTGTGCGAAAAACCTATTTTTCTTAGGGAGTCGTTGGTAGATGGATTTTGTTTATTTGGTTCTGCCTGAGGAAGAGGCGACACCCTTTGATTGGCTTACCTTTGCATCTTACAAGTTATTGCCGCTGTTAGTTTTTTCTCTCGAAGAAGACCCAACCAACCCTCTTTGCTCAAAGTATGATTGTGTGGAGGCTTTCTTGTGGACTTGATCATGTAGCTGTGTTTCACGCAAGAATTGACACTTGAACTCATAAAAGATCTGGCAATCTAGGTAGTGAGATAATGTGCTTGATAAAATGGAAGTATTTTTCGGGCAATTTGTTTAAGAAGAACGTGACATGATCATCACCTAACTTCGAGAAGCTTGTAGTGGCCAGCTCGGTGAGTGACCACCGATATTCGGCCAACTTGACTTTCAAATCATCCCCTTTCTTAATGGAAAACTCTTGGAGCTCAAAAGCAATATTGATACGCCAAGTGCGATCTCGCGCTGCATAGTAGTCAATGAGATGATTTCAACCTCGGAAGCGGAGGGGAGATGTTGTAATTAAGAGTGGAACTCAGGAAGCAACCCCTATATTAACTCAACATTGCCTGTGGCATTGCGGGCTCAGATGAGATTAGGGTAAGTTAAATCGAGGGTTTGGCATAGGCTCTAGACCAACAATGAGGTCTCCCTAAGATTCAAGTACTTGTTGCATAAAGTTCGACCAAGTGGTGAAATTCGACCCGTCAAAATGAGTTTTATATTCGTGAAGGCATTGTTGGCCGTTGCAATAGGAGTGGTAGTCCTAGGAGATGGATAAGGTGTGTAATGGAGGTAAGGTGGATAGGGGAGATAGTGTGGGGGAGTGGAGTACACTTGGGAAGTAATCTTAGAGTGTTCACTATGCATACAAGAAGTGTGCATAGTGGATCCAAATGCGGGCATGGTACCCGCATGAGAGCCCATGGTAGAGGGATAGGGACACGTGGAGCAAAGGATGGAAATCCATGTGTCTGAAGGTCAAAGAAGGTGGGTGACTGGGGATAGTAAGTGGGATGCCTATCGTAGCTGTCCCAGTGGGAAATGATGTGCTCACTGACGAAAAGGTTGAGGGAATTGTGGTGAAGGGTGGAATGCCTTGTAACAAGGCCCCATGATGCAAAGAGACTTGAGAGTAAGTGGAGGGTATAGTGTTGAAGGGTGGCATTCCCCCTAACAATGTACCGTGGTGTGAAGGGGTAGGAAAGTGTAAGTAAAGAACAGAGAATGAGAATGTCCTAGGAGCGGAAATAGAGGTTCCAACTCCAAAGGTGGAGAATGTGGATGTGAAGTGTAATCCAAGGGTTTGCGGCTAGAAGAGGTGGGTGGGTTGGGAGGCCCGAATGATGTAGTAATACTAGTAGGAGTGTAAGACTATATGTGATGCACAAGTACCCTTCAAACTCCTTTGTCATGATACTAAAATCTGGAAGAGGAGAAAATAAGGAAGGTGAAGGTGAAGGTGAGATATCGTCTTTCTCGTCGAGTCCATAATGCCTCCTTAGGGCCTCTAGTGATGGAGAAGCTTGATAAGACATCATGGGGTCCGGAGAAGAAGGTGACTGAGACATTGTGATTTAGTTACAAGTCATTTGTATGCCTCACACAAAACCTATCACTCCACAATATCCATAGGATACTCGTTACAAGAGCACCGGCTTTGATACCCTGTGAAGAAACTACTAGGGTTTGCACTCAGGAAACACAGAGTGTACAATCATGACAAAAACATAAAGACACAAATAGTGACGTGCAAAACTCAAACTCTAAACACAAAATTCAAAATGCGAAACACAAAACTAAAAAACACAAAAACGCAAACACAAACCAAGAGAAAATGAGAACTCTGAAACAAGGATAGAGCATTGAGTGTTGGAGTGTGACATCCACCGAAGACGGATCCTAAGTGCTGTAACTGCTAGCCAGAGGGTATAGAGGACCAAAATGCAAATCACCAGAAGCACTAGGATGCTTGGCAACAGCAGTGGCATAGTTGCATCCATACGATACAATATGTATCCGTACGAATTCATACAGTAAAATAGACTGTTTCTGGCCACTGCGTGTGGCGCATTTCTCCGTGTTCTTGCGCATTCCGCCTGTGTGTTTCTAGGTCCATGTCACCTTGCATGGCACTTTAGGGGGGTGGGAAGCCTTGGATACTTCAGCCCAACCCCTTTCCAGCTATGCACTCCTCCCCCAGCCCCCCTTGGATTCCATCCAGCTAGTAGCCCTGTTTGACTGTTGACCCCTCTTTGACTATGTGACCCTTCCCTCATCTACAAAAGATGCTCCTCTTCTCCATGGTCCATACCAATTCAACAAGTATTTGCCATTCTCATCTCCCTCTCTTGGATCTTGAATTGATTTGTGATTCTTGAAGCTCTAGCCTCTCACTCTCTCCTCTTTCGCACACCCTATCAAGGCTCAAGGCTCAAGGCTCTCCCATCCCCTCTCTCTCACTCTTGCTCTTTCAACCTTATCCCAACCCTCTCCCTCTCTTTCCACTTTCAATGGTCAAGGCTCAAGCATCTCACTCTCTGCCTCTCTCTCTCACTCTCCCTCGGGCTTCTCCATCCAACATCGACACCGTGACTCCTAAGATGTGGGAAGTGCTATACAAGTGGTGCAACCCAGCTTCTCCAACATCTTTCCAAGACAAGGGATGGGGGGGGGGAAGCAAGTTGCTCTATGCAAGAAAATCCCTCAAAACATCACGAATGAGATTTTTGCCAAGATGAGAGGGCGCTAGCATGTTTCTGTAATCTAAAGAAATACCCAAAGGGGCACGAAGCTTTCGGGCCAACGAGTGTCAATGTGTCTAGCTCCAATTATGTGTGGAGTTTTCTTGTTGAATTTACTGTTAAGCTGAATTAAGTGTTTGCTAAAATGTGGTTTACTGTCCTTTGGGCTTCCAAAGGCTGGTTTCAGCTGCCCTCTCATGGAAAGCAGCGATCTACTGCAATACAATTTCTGTACCCATGACCGCTACCACAGGATCACCATCTGGCAAAGAGCTTACCTTTCTGCCATTTGCATGTGCATAATGATACATGAGGTTATTTGCACTAGCAATCATATACTGAAGCGTTTGCTCACTCTGCGAGGAAGGGGTACACATGGCCTGCTAAGACATGTCACCTTGGTACTTGTCCCCTTGCTCTTGCAAATGAGGGCAACCACCTTGCTGCGAGGGTTCCAAAACAGTCATATTTGTAGGTTCATTCTCTATCTTACAATGTTTGCCCAGTTCATCATTTTCAGCATCTTCAGGGATGTCCTCAGCCCGAGACTCCTCATCCGAATCCAAATCGCCTTTACCTTCTACCCCAGCCAAGTGCTACCATAGTTAGTGCTGAAATTTGCAATTTTCTGGAGAGTGCATCTGCCATCACATTTTTCCTGCCCTCAATGCGCTTCGAATTATTCCTGCTTTTATAGGATTTGAGACATGACATGTGGAAGATCTTGGCTCAATGCTAGCTAGTCACCTAGAAGCAGCAAAGTCCATAATGGAAAGTGTTATTCTATTTGTACATCAAGTTTAGATGAGTTCAATATGCCTAGAGAGAGAAGAATAGCACCCTATAGGGAGAAATGGAAGCACCATATAGACCAAGCTTGACCAAAGTAAGCCAAATATGTATGTATGTGGCCAACTCTATGAGCATTAGGGATGACCACGAAATGTTTACCCATGAAACATTTCACCTTGGGTGAAATGTGAACTGAGATGGCTGAATTATATATTTCAATTTCATATATGCAAGTGAGTTACACATTTAGGAATTAAAATTATATTATACTAATTTAGTTTCAACAATATAACATTTTAATCCTAAATAGTTATTGGTTGGAAAGATAAGTTTGATGTAGTAAACAAAGACACTTAAGCTTTGAAAAAATAGTTTTCAGGCCAAAATATTGTGGAAAAAAAGGTTTTTTCTTTCACTGAAATGGCCAGGCATTTCACTTGGCAAGGAAACTTTTCATTGTTAGTCATGTTTGGGTGAAACATGTTTTGTGGCTACTTTGATCAGCAGTGGATGTGCTTTTTGGAAGCTTGGTAAGTTCATGAGGGGTTTAATGAAAGTTGGGTAATGGAGCTCAACCAAGTCCTCATCCTATATATCGCTTATGTAATCAGCCAAGCTGAAGTCATCAGGGAGTTAGAGGAGGCACCCTCACTGGCCAATCCTAGTGTTGATGGGCAAATAAGGAAAGAGCCTGAAGCAAAGAGACTGGCTGCCTTAGCCCAGTGCCCATGAGGAATTGAGTTCTAGGTCTTAGGTAGGTCCCTCAGAATGTCAGCAAGTATACACAGGACGACAAGTACTCAGCCTTTGAGTGAGCCAAGTGTGATACAAAGCACCATCATGCTTGTATGCTAATGGAAGAGCTGCAGCAAAAGAAGTAGACACTTTGGTAGAGAGGAAGAATCAATACTGATAGATTTGTCTGCTCTGACAATGGACAGTCAGCTGCGCCAATGAAAGAGTTCAAGAATTCTTTGGTGTGGTTGTGAGCCATGATAGGAGTGTTATCAAAGTATGCAGGCATGTTGATCCTCTGGTTGAAAATGCTTTGCCAGTTAAATAGAGGCCTTATCATATGAAATGTAAATATGCACAAGCACCTGGCCCACACATGCACACAACCACACCTATGCACATGCCGGCATTGGTTGCCACCAGAAACTAGTGGGGCTTGCATTCTTCATCACCCAGTGTATGCTAGTTTCAGATGCCAGACATACTTTAAGTCCCAAAACTTCCTTATTCTAGCATGGCAATCCCATGCATATTCAATGGTGAGCATATTTGCAAGCAGACTACAGTAATTGAGAGTCCTAGAGGGCCCCTGAGCATATGGGACCTCAGAGGGTATGCTTATCATGATGTTTGTTTCATACAGTTGCATTAATTGAATTGTAATGGTTGGCCTCATATGCCTTGTGACCATTGGAAGATGTGTAGCATTCCTTGCCCCCTCATTCCATCCTGTTTACAAAAGAGCTCTAGCTTGTCTCCCATTACAATCTGAGAGATCAAAAGATTCTAGATGCCTCTCTTTCAAGGGATATTGTTTAGTGCACTAGAATAATGGTTACTTTGTTTGCAACAGCTGCGAATCAAGGATATTCCACATCTTTTGGATGAGTACAAGGAACTGCTTCAAAACTACAGCAACTCACAACTTCAAGCTAGCAAACCTGACGATATCTAGGTTCGTTCAAGCACAATGCCCATTTATTGTGATGTAGCTTGCAAGCTTGTATTCACATGCATGATTATGTGCTATTCTCAAAGACTTCCTAGTGTAATAATGTGAAATTCTGGAACCAAAATCATCTGGGCTGGACTGATGCACTTGACAGGAACAGTGAGCAGTCTGAGGTTTTAGGAACAGCTATTGAAAGCTGAGCAAAGTTAAAGAGCATAAAGTGGTCGTCGCAATTGAAGACAGACGTCTTTGTCCTGTCAAAACTGCAGTCTGTTGTTCAATGTTTTTGTAGAATTGGTGATTGGTACTTTAGAGTTGAATGAGTCGAATCAGTGACGAGGAGGAGGTGGGGCTAATCCTAACGTGGGATGTTAAGGCTTATTGGGAAAGCTTTATTAATTTAAGCAACCTCATCAAAGCTTTACTCATGCCAATTGGATTTTGCAAGGGAAGGTAGCATTTTTAATAACCCCCAAAGTAATCAACCATCTCTTTTCCCAAAGATTTAACAATCCCATAGTGCAGTAGTAGTTGAGAGATGAGGGTGGACTTGCATAACTCATCAAGCTAATTCCATTCATCATCAGAAGGTTGCTCGCCATGCATCCTTACTGGCTTTATCCCCAAGGGTAGGGTAACCAACACTTGTCTGCCAAAAAACCAACTTGCTACGTTTGACATACATCCAACTACTCACCATGTTCTCACAATGTGAATTGCTCGAGTTAATACCAGCTTGCTTAAAAAGCCTTGGGCCATAATAACCGAAGGTTGACAACCAACATGCTATTAAAAAATGTTGAAAATTAAGCTATCATGTGCAAGTGCAATGACACAAAGCCTACCCCACATCCACTTGGGAGTCACCTTGATTAGGTACATTCTCCCATATTCACCCCTCTTTTCAATCAGTCGCCACATTCATTGACTTTCATCAACCAAGGCATTAGAGATGCATGGAAAATAACATGTTGGTCATGATAAGCAATGCCACTACCAGCTAGCCATGAGATCTCAAATGTGCATAATTCTATATTTCTTTAAAAGTCCATTTTAATAGGGACTTGGGAGTTATGCCCTCCTCATTTTGATATCCCAAGTGATTAGTAATGTTAGCTTTCTAGCCCCTTCACCTTTGTCTTTTATGCATTATTGCTTTGAATGTCAATACATAGGTGCAAACATAATTACCGTACTTTGCATGGTTTGTCTAGACACTCATTCTTCTCAACATAGTGGAACTTAAAGTTGTTGCTTTGCATGTTAATACATATGTTCAATATGCACGTACATAATTGTCATACCTGCATGGCTTGTCCAAACACTTCTTTTCATAATAGTGGAAATTAAAACAATTTACGTAACCAAGCTTGGGTCTACAGTTATAAGCTTCTACATTGACAATGGTGCATTTTTTGCTAGGCATTTAACACAGAGGATTTTGGCAATCAACAACTGCCTTGTCTTAGTAATCTCCTGAGAGGGAGCAACCATGTGATCAAATAATTTAATTAAGTTTGAACATGTTATGTATAAAAGTGTAAATGTGATTCAAGGTGACATTTTAATATTAAACTCTATAATTTATATTAGTTTAGATGGAGACAACCATTTAATGTGATCAAATGCGTTTTCAAATCCTAGTGGATTGTTACAAGTTTGGGTGTCCTTGCATGGTCTATCTCTAGTTTGGATGGTTTGGATGTTCTTATCATAAATTCACCCTTAGTCTTGATGCATTATTGGCCTCAAGAAATCAATCGTATTCATCAATACTTTTGTAAATATCATGTGCATATAGCCATTGTCAATAGAAAGGAGTAAAAAGAAGTACTCTAGGTAAAAAGCCTTATGCAAGTGATAAGTACCATCTCTCAATCGTTGAGATATTCTCATTGTTTACGTGTTCACTAGCAAAGGATTTAATCTCTCATCAAACTTATTGAAATTGTATATGTCAAACTAAGCAATTTCTCATGAGAAAATATGAAACAACTTTCCTCTCATCCTTGATATATCTCTTTCAACATGGAAGCCAAACTAAGAATGACCAAATTCTCTTTAATGATAAAAATTGTAGTTGATGTTCTAGGCCACCTTTTATTTACAACCTAGGAAGAAATGAAACGCCCAATTTCCTTTTTGTGAATCTCACATAGCACAACCACCTATCTATTCATTAATTGCAAGCAATACCAAGGTGTTCATTTTGATTTATTCAACCGCCATGAAAACATATACAAGCTCCATTTGTTTGTCAAAGTTGTGGTACTTGTGCTCCTTCCCAAGGGTTGAGTATTATATTATCATAGTTTCATTCTATGCGTTGTGTGGCACCTTCCCTATAGAACATCATTTCAATAACCTTGTTCCTCGAGTAGGTTGTGTTTACATGTAAAATTTTAAATTGCCAATCCAACCCATTCAAGCACTGTGTGTCTATTTCCTTGTTGAAGAGACCATTTCAATCACTTTTTCCCTTGATTTCGTTGTATTCAAGTGGCTTTTAACGTTAACTTGCATTGACCATTATGGTCTAACATGGCTATTTTGAAGGAATGGAATGTATGATATGTGGACATTTTCTCAAGAAACGAATTCCAAGTAGCCATTTCTTTGAGGGGATGAGTCCTAAGGTTAAGTGAAAGAAGTCATACATAGGTTTAAATCTTTGGAGGGGTCACTCCTAAGGTTAAAGTGGAAAAAATCATATATAGGGCTAAGTGGTTTTGGAGTTTGCTTGTAAATTGGAAAGAGTAAAAGAGGATGGTGTGGGTTTCTTAGCTACTTCGTTTTGCAAATCATCCTAGGTCTTCTATAATGGTGGCATTTATTATCATTCTTTCAAGTTGTTCAATCAATCATGGCTATGGTGATAGGAAACAATGTAGTATTTGATGATCAACAATTCTATGTTGCTGAGTATGATGTGTGCTTTATGTTTGAATGTATTTCTTGAACATTATGTAGTGCTGATGGTTGTAAATTTATTCAGAAAGTTCTTTGCAATATTGTGGTGTTTATCTCAGGTAAAACATTGTGTCTCAATTGTTATGGTATTCTAAGAGACCAAATCAATGGACACTGACACCAAATTGCATGGATTCTTATTTGGGATGCAAGAATGAGCAAAAGGGAGTTAATGAGATGATGCTAGATATGCAAGGAGTAGGCGTCAGAGTACCTTGTGAAAGAATGTAGTTGCAAGGCAGGACATCAATCAAAGTGTAAATGAAGGAGAACAAGCCTAGAGTTTCTTGCCAAATAGTGAAGTCAAGCCCAAACCAACCAAGAGTGCCAACCCAAGCATCTCTGTGTCAAGTGAACCCTATTAGGCCACACATCATGATGTGGAGTGCCAAGCAAGTGGAGAAATCTGTTAAGCAAGGAGATATGGTCTCCCTATGTATGATTTGACTCATTGAACAAGAGATCACTAAGAAGCCCAAACCCCAAACTAGCAGCACAGAAGTGGCAGAAATACTTGAGTTCAAAGATGTAATGCTAGTAGAACTACCCAAGGGCCTACCACTTAGAAGGGATGTGGATCAAAAAATCGAACTCATTCCAAGATCTGCCCTATCGGCCAGACCCCCTTATCGCATGAATCACACAGAACTCATGGAATTGAAGAAGCAGTTGTATGAATTAGAAGAACAAGGTTTCATTTGACCACAGAAAATCTCCCTTTGGTGCCCTAGTGTTTGTTAAGAAGAAGGATGGGGGCCTTAGACTATATGTAGATTATAGGGCCCTTAATAAAATTACCATTAAAAAAAAATATCCCATGCTCCTAATGGAGGACCTCTTAGATAAGGCTACACGAAGCCAAGTACTTTAGCCGCATAGACCTTAGGTGAGGCTACCACCAGATTCGCACAACAGAAGATATACCCAAAACAGCTTTTTGCACCCAATATGGTAGTTTTGAATCATTAGTCTTAGGATTCGGACTAGGCATATTTTGTGGCCTCATGGATGGAGCCTTTGGACCCGAGATAGATGTCTTTGTCATTATCTACATTGATGATCTACTAGTCTATAGCAAAACCCTAGAAGAACACAAGCAACACTTACGCTTAGTCTTTAAGAAGCTGCAGCAACATAAGCTATATGCCAATCCAGAAAAATGTGAATTTGTAGTAAAAGAGTTAGAATTCCTAGGCTTCATTGTAGGAGCAGTTGGTATCAAAGTGGACATCAATAAAGTAGAAGCTGTCCAAAAATGACCTATATTGAAGACTGTAAGGGAAGTGCGGAAGTTCCTCGGCTTCATAATATTTTGCAAAAGGTTCATCAAGGATTATAGCCTCATCATCCCACCACTATCCCACCTCACCAAAGAAGATAACACTTTTACATGGGGTAGCAAGCAACTGGATGCTTTTGAACAGATGAAGAAATGCATGAGTCAAACCCCTATCTTGAAGGTCTCTAACTTCACCAAACCCTTTGAGATCTCCACAGATGCATTTGACTATGGCATTGGGGGCATACTGGTGCAAGAAGGCCACCCCATAGCTTATGAATCCAAGAAGTTCACAGATTCTGAAAACGGGTGGAGCACACATGAGAAGGAAATGCTCGCAGTCATCCAGTGTCTCAGAAAATGGAAGCATTATGTTCAAGACAAACACACAGTAGTCTTCACCGACAACATCTCCCTCAAATACTTCCAATCCCAACCCAAGCTATTAGCCAAACAAGCTCGCTGGCTAGACTTCCTAGTCAAATTTGACTTGGAGATAAAACACAAGCTAGGCTCCACCAACAGGATAGCAGATGCCTTGAGTCATAAAGGTAACTTGAAAGCCGTTAATCTGGTTAGTAGCAACTTCATGAAATTAGTGAAGGAAGCCTTTGAAAAGGACCAAGACATACACAAAATTATACAAAATGTGGAAGTTGACAAGACATCGCATGGAATGTACACCCTCAAGGAGGGAATCCTATTTGTAGGAAAGAGATTGTTTATCCCCAACAATGTGAAGTTGAAGAAACTCATCTTACATGAAATACATGACGGAAAACTAGGAGGACACAAAGGACAGAGCAAAACACTGGAGGCCCTTAGGAAGCAGTTCTTTTGTCCCACCAACATGAAAGAAGAAGCCATTGACTACATCAAGACATGTCCTACTTGCCAACTTGTAAAGGCACCACGCTCTAAGCTAGCATGCTTGCTTCAACCTATGCCAGTACCTAGCCGCCCATGGGATGTAATCAGCATGGATTTCATTGTGGAACTCCCCGAATCCCATGGATACACCATCATGTTTGTAGTGGCGGACTATTTCTCAAGCAAGCCCACTTCATCCCTACCAAACCACCATTGAATGCCAAAGAGGTAGCCCGCCTCTTCTTTACACGTGTTCAAGCTACATGGCCTACCCTTAGCCATAGTGTGAGATATAGATGGAAGATTCATGAGTGGCAGGTGGAAGAAACTCTTCAAGTCCCTCGAAACACAGTTGCAATTCTCATCATCCTTCCACCTTGAAACAGATGGGCAAACAGAACGAGTCAACCAAGGCATTGAAGATTATCTCAGGAGTTACGCTCAAGTGGACCAAAAGAATTGGGCCTTGTACCTCAATGTGCTGGAATTCCACTACAACAACTCCATTCACTCCACCATAGGTTACACACCCTTTGAATTGGCCACAGGAAAAGAAGTCATCACAACCCTTGCCTTAGCATCTGGGGCGGCCAAAGCTAAAAATAAAGATGAAAATGAATTCTTGAAGAAATGGAGAGACCAAAATGTGGCAGCCAAGCAGAGCTTAGAACAAAGAAAAATCACCATGACAAAGCAAGCCAACAAAAATTGAAAGGCCATACTTTTCACTAAAGGTGACATGGTCCTAGTCAACTCTAAGAATATGTCACTCCCAAAGAATATGAGCCCCAAGTTCAATCACTGTTACTATGAACCCTACCACATCACTCAAGTGCTGAATGAAGTCACCTACAAACTCGACTTGCCAAAAAGTATATGTGTTTATAATGTTTTTCATGCTTGTCTTCTGCATAGGTTCTATCCCGACAACCAATGGGGGCGGCACGTACCAATGCTCCATTCCAATGGCCTCTTTGAAGTAGAAGCCTTCCTTCAACTGCCGGGAACAAAAAGGATACCCTGAGTATCTCACCAACTGGCGTGGGCGTCCTCTCAAGGAAGCCACTTGGATTTCGGAAGTGGAGGTGTGTAAACGTGGCAAAGACACCTTCTCCATCTAGCTCAAGGAGAATTCCACCAATCCTTCCAACACCCCTTGAGCCTTCCCAAACAAACGGTCCTCAATCATAGGCCCAGTAATGCCTCCACTCCTCAAATGTACTTGAGTCGAGGGTGAACTCGCATGGTAATCCAAAAAAATAAACCCAAAGAGCCCCTACCAAGACTAGATGGGTAGACATTGACTAGCTTGCTAGAAAAAGATGTGTTAAGACCCCCAAGACCTAGTGTAGCAAACACTGACCAGTCTAATAGTATAGACTGTGTTAAGACCCCGCGAATGTCTCACCAAGTCCTAGACCGGCAACACTGGCCAGCTTGTTAGCAAAAGTTGTGTTAAGATCTCGAATGAGTCAAAATGAATGCTACCCTTAGATTACTTAGGACAGCAATCCAGTAAGCGAGGGTGAGTGTAAGGGCTTTGTAGCTATATTATGGTGTTATCACTGGAAACACCTATATAGGAAGTAGTAGTGACTCTAAGCTCTGCTTTGTTTCCACTCTACGTGTGATTCCCTGTACCCAGGGGTAAACCCTCTTATGTGCGACATCACAAGGGTGTAGTCTTGGGATGTGTCTATGTTGTACTATTTCTTTGATTGAATAATACAAGAGTATACCTTGCTCTCACATATTGTGTTACCTTTCTGTGCCGTGTTGTGAGTGAGTAATGAGTGCAAGTGCATCAACCCCCCCTCCCCTCCCCCTCTCTCTCTCTCAATTTATAATTAATAATATATCTACATAATTATATATAGTATGGTAATTAAAATACAAGTATACATCTTGTATGAATAATTAATTGATGTATTAATAATTAATTATTGATTTTAATAAATTATATTTACTTATTAATAATTATAATACATATAATATGAGATACTTATACATAATAATTAAGTAGTAATATGTAATATAAATATTAACTATACATACATGTATTGATTATAGATTAAGTATAATTTACATAATAATATTTAATAGTTAATAATTTATGTAATCAATGTGTGTGTGTGTGTGTGTGCATTCTCTCTCTCTCTCTCTCTCTCTCTCTCTCTCTCTCTCTCTCTCTCTCTCTCTCTCTCTCTCTCTCTCTCTCTCCATTTTTTCTAGCTTATATATGTTTATGTGTGTATGAGCATGTATACCTATATACATACATGCGTGTATATGCGCATACATGTGCATATGTGTTTGCACATGTGTGTGCATGGATATATATGTGTGCATATATTGTTCGTGTAGTTTTATAGTCTATGTGCATTTGTGTGTGATTTTAAAGTATATATAATTGTATGAATAAGTTCAATCATTAAAACTATTATCCCATCTCATATATTCAATTTTAAAAAATCAACTCTTTGTTTATAGTGTGTGTGCATTTATGGGGGGTTTTAGAGTATGTGCATTTGTGGATGTTTTTAAAGTATGTATACAAGGTGTACTGGTTTGGGATCCCCTAGGTAATGCCATAAATAATATATGGAATAGATGTACATGTATCAGGTGGATTCAATGAAAGGGATTTTAAAAATGATTTAAATATAAATTTACACATACAAGGTATCATTTAATAGGGTACTCACAAGTTGAATATGAAAACTACATGCTTTATTCATGAAAATTCATAGATATGGGGTTTTTTTAATGGGTTTGTACTACTAGACCAACCGAAAGAGATCATTACATCCACATAATATAATCGTGAAATTGTAATTGATTAGTGTTGGTTTGTCTCAAGAGTTGGATGAAGTTGTCAAGTTTTATCCAAATTGATTAGATTACTAGCCACAATTAGTGTGCATTCATATGGATCTTTTCAATTCTCCCAAACTATAGTGTATTGCATGTTACCAAAGTTAGAGAGAAATCTTCTAGCTTTCATCATGACCATTGATACAATGCTTAACATATTACTTGACTTTCCAAATTATTTTTATCATTTTACAATTACACATGGCCCTCATGGAAAGTTCATTCTTGATGATTCTTCATATTTCTTAAACAAGTATATGAAAGTAATGGAGGTTTGATAGAGTAAGTTGAATCTAAATGTAAAGAATAAGTTTAGCAAATTTCTCATCCCCAAAGATAGTATACCATATATGTACTCTTTTCAATAGAACCCGCAAGATGGCCTCTCAATTTGGAACCTATAGTTCTTGAAGTGTCTCTCTTTGCTTTTTATTTTCTGTATTGGTTACCATTGTTGCTCTACTTTTCACTTTATCCCTTGATATAACTACACCTAGGATTCCTATGTCAAACCAACAAAAAAGGTATTTCCATCAATATGATATGATCAGGGATTTATAGATATTGCTCATCCAAACATCCTAAATATATATTTAAAACCGTTAAGTTAGTTTTTAGATCCATCCTAACTATATATTTTAGGACCTTCAAGTTAACACTTCGATGTAATGTTCCACTTCGAATGACTCTAAGTCCTTCCAATTCAAGGTGCTCTCATTCACCTTACGATTCATCCATGCATGGGATGCTTGTACGATGAAAAAGTCATTTTAGAGTCTCATGTCTCTCATAAGGCACTTATGCTCCACCTATCCATTGCAGATCATTTTCAAACTAGACAATTGAAGCTTTGCTCTATAATGAGAAATCATTTGCACATTGTAGAGCATTGTTCATAAGTGCAATGCTTACTAGTTCCATTTCTTGGTGTTTTACTATTGTGCCTCACCCATTTTATTAAAAAGATAAGTTTCCCCACCATATTCTTACAACAATCACCATTTGTACCCTCCTACTATCCATGAAATGACTATTATACTCAATGTATTGAAAATCATATATATTGTTGTATTGAAGAGTACATATATTGCTCTTTGTGGCCTTTTCAAAGGGCATAGAATCTATGATCTAATTGTAGTCATTCAGAAGCTTCATGATTTCTAGATTGTGTAGGTGGCTCTCCTTAGAGTGATCTATGGTCTAGGAAGGGCAAAAGCAAGTAGAACATCTAATAAAGATTATTTACCACTAGCATATCAATTGCTTAATATCTCTTCCAAGTAAACCACTTTCACATACTTCCACAACATGATTTGGTTGGACTTGAATTTGAAATTCTTTGCTTATCTCATTCCATACATTTTGATGTGGTAAACTTGTATTTGAATCCTTGATCACATTGCTAATGCCTTCTTTATTTAGGAATGTATTTGACTTCTAACAACATCATATAAAATATAAGGACTGCTTTACATATGCTGATCCAAAAGACTACATACATACTAATACCAAGGTGTAATATAGTACTAAATATATGGTGAAGTTCAAGTCCTAACATCCATGTTGGGTAGTTGTAGCAGCATGAGCTGCTTGTATTTGCTAACGTACTCCATCTTCCCTTGTGTTTGCTTGAGGTTTCTCCATTCATTTGTGACTTTGAAATTTTCCATCTTTCAAATGAAGTAATCCTTGAGTTCCTCTTGGAGTTCTTTCCATGAAAAGATGGTGTGTTCTTACTCTTGTTCCAGTAGGTACCAACTAGCAGCGTTCTCCTCCAAGTAGATGGCTGCCACCTTTGTCTTCCTATCTTCAGTGATCCTGGCATATTTCAAGTATCCATCCACCTCTGCAATCCACTTCTTAAGAACCAACCCATCTCTCTCTCCTTTGTACTTGGCAGGTCGAGGCATCTTGAATTTTCCGTAGTCGTCTTCTAAGCTATCACTATCTTCCTCTTCTCTATGGCTATGCTTCTTGTCCTTCTTCTTACTCTCAGCTTCTACTACCTTCTCCTTGTCTTTTCTTGTATCTTGCACCCTCCTAGAAGTCTCCTCTCTCCCTAATCTATCCATCTCCTCTTGTATTTTTTGCCTTTTCTCCTCTTATTGTTGTTGTAACACCCATTCTCTATAGCCCTTCTCCACTTCTATTTTTATTCTACTTTCCTCTTCCTCTTCCTTCATCTGCATGTTCCTCCAAATCGACCCTAGCATGCCTAGCATGCCCTCCAATTGTCTCTCTAATCCGGCTACCTTCTCCTCTTGGGCTAATCTCCATTCTTGCCCTTTACTCTTCTTCCACTCTTCCATTGTTGAGATGGGTACATTCTCTCTATCATTCTCCATGTGGTTGGTGGGGGTTGTCGACATGAGGAAGCTGCGTTTTGCCTTTGGGTGGTGGTTTTGCCATGGGGAAGCTGCATCACATCTTCAGATGGCGGATGGTGTCGAGGTTGCCGTGTCAAGGTGTCACGTCGAGGTCGACGACGTGGCATGGGGCGACATGATGTGGATCGTTTCAGCTCGTTCTCTTTGGGGCACTAGATCTTCTCTTCTGCTTTTGTGAGAGCACTCCTTCACTTCGAGCAAGAGTTGCTCTGATACCAAGTGTGATGCACATGCACTCGTTACTCACTCAACACAACACAGAAAGGTAACATGATATGTAAGAGCAAGGTATACTCTTGTATTATTCAATCAAAGAAACGGTACAATATAGGCACATCCCAGGACTACACCCTTGTGACGCCACACACAAGAGGGTTCACCACTGGGTATAGGGAATCACACTTAGAGTGGAAACCAAGCAGGGCTCAAAGTTCACTACTACTCCCTATATAGGTGCTTCCAATGATAATGCCATGGTATAGATACAAAGCCCTTAGAGGGGGGAGGAGGAGGAATTCTTGATATAGTTAATGAGTTGCCAAATTCATGTGATGTTGTAGGCTCAATGTGTGAAGATAACATGAATACCATAATGGGCTCATGTGAATAGAAATCACCATTAAATGTGTTTGTCTTTGAGAAACTTTGAGAAATGGTCATAAGGGTTCTTTAGAGATACAATTTAGGCTGGATCTTATTAATCTCAATAATTCACTCCATATATTATCAGTGAGTGCCACATCTCCATATATTACATTTTTGTACATTCAACATTGTATTAAACTAAGTTGCAAAAGCTTTCAAAGTTTGAATTATGTTTTTTATATCAATGTTCCATTAACCCTCTTGGCACAAAAAACATGCTTTTAAATCTTGGTGCAAAGCATTGGGAGAACATTGGAACAAAACACCGAGAGAATCTAGGCGTGGATCACCTAGTATATATTAGCGAAACATTTCCCCCCACCTCCCCCAAAACCCAACACACACAAACACACACGTATACACACCTAGGTGTAGCTCCATGATGGGGTAAAGTGGAAAGTGAAGCCATGACAATAATTAGTAGAGGATATAGAAGCAAAGAGGTGTACTCCAAGAACTTAGTGCTTTGCATTTAGATTAGGCTTACACTATCAAGTATGAACCATATTTAGATACTTGTATTAAGAAACATGAAGAACTAATTTTGAGAATGGGCTTTCATGAGGGTCATGTGCAACTTCAAAAGGGTACATAATAATTTGAAAATAAAATGGTGTTATGTATCAATAAAGGGACAAAAGTTAGTATCTCTCTAACTTCAAGAATTTGCTATACAATGTAATATGGGAGTGTTTGAAAGAATTATATAGTAATCACATAATAGTGAAGGAATGTATGAAGGTTTGCGGACAAAACAAGTTCATCTAACTCTTGAGGCAAACCAAGACTAATGGAAGTTGTTCTTCAAATTTTACAAATGCAATAAATAGTCTAGAAGATACAATGGTAAAGGCTTGTGAGAAAAGGAATATTACATTCTATCTAGTAAAAAAAGTTATTTATGCTTCAATTCAAATCATAAGTTTTGTGTTTTTTCAACTTCAATGATTAGTTCATCAAACACTCCCCAAACAAATAATAGAAAACACAAAAGAATTAAATGTTGTTAGATCATTAGTAATTATGGAATTTTGTGTTTTGAGCTTTGGAATCTATGTGAGCAGTAGTAAAATCTACATCTTTAAAAAAACAAAAACAAGGCAATTATGCGAAGAAGGCCTAAATTATTTTCTCATAAGCTTTTTGCTTACTATACTAGAGAAATACTTGCTCTTTTGAGGAACCCAAAGGACCATTCATATGCCCTTAAAGTTAGATCTACTTCGCAAAGATCAAGTGGGTCTTTTGCCCTATTGCACCTATATGATATTGCAATGTACTACGATAATAATACATCTATTTTATTCCGCATTTTCATAATGTTTTGATAATATGATAAATATTTTTAGTATGTCATTCATATTCTTAATAATACTCATCTTACATCGGTGAATCCGTAATGGAAACATCAAAGTTACTAATGCAACTTGTATTAATTTCTAAGACGTCCTTGCTTAATTTTTGAAGCTCATCACCTTTGCTACCTAAGTTTTGTCTAAATAATACGATACGATTACGGTATTTTTGTTTGAAGTTGCCGAAACCTAAATCTTGAAAGGGGCTTTTCTTCCATCCCTAAGGATCTTTCAAAACCTTAAAAACTCATTGATACCTAAAAGCTTGCGTGGACTCCCGAGAAGGGCAACTCAATGCCTCATGATTATCTCAGATTCGATTGCTCTGAAAACGGCCAAAATAGAAATGTTATACATCTATCAACTTTTTCGACATAGCTTGAAGCGAGGCCATGCCCAGGTAAATTCCACTTGCAGAAGTTCATGGAGGAGACTCGAGAGGTTACAGCATGTGCGTCCGCTACACTTCAATCATTGCAACTTGCACG
Organism: Lygodium microphyllum; assembly: GCF_053477565.2. NCBI lineage: Eukaryota > Viridiplantae > Streptophyta > Polypodiopsida > Schizaeales > Lygodiaceae > Lygodium > Lygodium microphyllum. The sequence goes on along the minus strand of NC_141164.1, from coordinate 8,694,387 downwards.
TCAACACTTAGAGAGTCAATGGAGTACCCTCCAACGATGAGGCTACTCCATGAACTTGCTAGAGTTCCTAGGATAGGAGTTGTCAATCGAAGTTAGACCATAAGACCTCCCCTCCTCTCTCTTCCTTTTTGTACTCTCTCTGTGACTCCGACTTGAGTGTGGCCGTGGTAGACCTCAAATCCTCACAGCACACTCCCTGGTCCATGACTCTATACACTCGGCTTATTGCATCGCTGCAGGTGTCTTTGCATACAACAAATCTTCAGCCTAACTCCTTACCTCAAAAAGAAAATGAAAATGAATTAAGCCAATATTTTATTCTCTATGATTTTAGGGATGCTGTAATCATCAGTCCACAAGGAAGAGACTGTTGATGAAACAAGAGATTGGTACATGCGGGTATGGATATTGTTGAGGTCGATCTATGGTTGTTTGTACAGAAGAGCCCATTAATTTGTCGATGAAGACATGATGGTCTGTTAAACACTGGCAAGTTGCAACTGACAGAACATGCGCTATGAAGTGAGCTTTACAATGTGCTCTTGCTGTCAACTTGCATCCTAAGCTTTGCGCTACGTCTGATACGACAATGCCACTGCCAAGGCCTGCAGCTTGTGTGTTGGAGGGCCCTTCTTAAACTTTTGTGTTATCAGGCAAAGTACACTTCAGCCACACAAAACCTTTAAAGCCTTTCCTTTATTCCTCTCAAACAAATTTAACATCTTTTTGTTGTTTTTTTGTGAAGGGGGTTTTTAGAAATCCTGTCCTTGACTATCTCTACTTCGATCGGACTGCTTTCATCACTAGGCCAGTAGTCAGCTTCCTGCCTGAGAGGTGCAAAGATGGTTTAGCTTTGTTGGTAGGAGTAGCACCGCCCTGTTTCACTATTGGTTCGGGTATTTTTGGCCTCACATCTTTCAGTTTAGCGGTACGTGCAGTGCTAGAAATGGTCATTCTGCCAACTAGCGGTTGTTTATCCAGGGACAAGGTAAGCTTTCCAACTGGTTGTTTATCTTGTGTTGCCTTTGAGCTCCTTATCTCCGCTCTCTTGTTAACAAGGTCGGGATCTTGATACTTTTTCACTGCAGCAGGTATTACCTTTGCCTTGGGAGCAGAATGCTGATCAGTTTTTGGCTTCTGCAAAGAACCAATGTTTCCTGTCCTGGCTGACGATGAAGCCCCAGTTACTGCAGCACGACCATTAGAGCCTGGTAAGACAGGAAATTTGTTAACGTTTGCTGAAGAACGATCTTTCTTCTCTTCTGTTGTGCGAGCTTTAGAGGCACTTTTAGCTGGTGTGCTCTGGTCACGGAAGAGAGTTCGCACTGCTTTACCAGGTAGGCAATCCTGCTGTACAGAAGCAGAAAGGGTCACAGCAGTCCTATCAATTGACCCATGCGAGACAGCATCCAGCTTGCTGGATGGAACCTTAGGACCAGCTGAACCTGTTCTAAGAGTTCTGATCCAGTCAACTTTCTTCATGCTGGGGGAGGCTGTGGTTTTTCTCTCAGTCAGAATCTTTGGTTTGGAGGTGGCCTTGTTGGAGCCTTCTGTTGCATGCTTTGGCAGGCTGGAGGTTCTGACATGAGGAAGGGTGGAGGGAGTTTCTTTTGTCCCAGTGGCCATCCCTGGCCATGGGGTCCCTGGAGCTGCAGCCAGCTTCCTCCAGCATATTACAGGGCTCTTATCATAGCTGAAGTGTGCCCCTTTCTGATATGTGTGAACAGAAGCAGGTGATGGAGGCTGCATCTTCACAGAAGTAGGGGATGGATACACTAGTTTCTTGCTTGCTTGTATCATCCTGCCTTCCACAGCATGCATGTTTTGTCTTGTCGGAGTTGGAGGCTGATGCCTAGGAACCTCTACGAATTTTGGAAGAGACACCCTTGTCACAGCACTTGTAATGCCATCTGCTTCTGAGCCTGTCACAGTACCTACCACAGCCTTCCCAGGTGGTGTTTGTGTTGTGTAAGTTGTTGATGCATGCAGATTATCCTCTTCTTTAAAGTACCTTCTTGCTTGCAGAGAATGCAGCTCATCTAGCCTCCTGTTGAGTAGTGAGATTTTGGTCTTGATTTCCCGTTCTAGGTCTCTCTCAATCTCGACTTCAAGCTCAGCACGGATCCTTGCCTCGTCATCAGAGGCCACAACCTGTTCATCGCAAGGCTTTGCATTGAGAGATGAGGTTAGGGCAGCAACTCTTTCCCTAACTGGTTGGTCTTGTTTCTTGAATTCCAAAGAGGTAGCCTTCACTGGTTTGCTCTGTTTCGTGTATTTCAAAGAGGTCACATCTTTGAAATTCTGCATAAACAATTTTAGCTCTTCTAGGAGGGGGCTTTGTGCCAAGTCTTTCAAAACATGAAGTTGTGGTTTCTTAATGGTGGTGGTGTCACAAACAGACACGGATGATCCCAAGCTTGATTGACGCTTTGCCTGCTCATCATATACTCCAGTGGAATGTCCATCAGAGGAAAGGAAAAGAGGGCTGCTTCCAGCCACTGCACTGGCAGTTGTGTCGATACTAAATCTATCAAGATTTCCAGTATCTGATAACAGGGATACAGCCGTTGTTGTGTGCTTGAATGTCACTATATGATGATTTTGCTGATCTGGTTTTCCTACTTTGTTTTCAGATGGATGGCTACAAACTTCGTCTTGGTCCTTGCAGGTTTTACCGACTTGACTGCTTCTCAAGCTTGATCCTGTTTCGCAGGTCAACTCCAATGCTTCTGAGCAGAACACAGCATTTCTCCACAAGATCAACTCTTCTTTCTCAGCTGACTTGAAAACTGCAGTGCTGAAGGATGTCGAACACTCTGCACAAAATTAAATATCGTTGGATGAGATCGTCCATGCTCAGGAATGCCATCAATTCTTCTATGAAACCACAAGTTACCTTCTGAAGCATCGAGAATCGAAGTATCTTGACCCTCTCCCGTGCTCCGTTCTTGTTTTCCACCTATCAGTAGTAAGAAACTGGTGTCACCGTTGATATTTATGTCTAGATTACATTACCTCGTATTGCTTCTTGCACCATTAGAACGTTCTTACATCATTCACAAGGAAACAGGATTCTGTGGTGAAGCATACCTTCATGATCAATGAGAGCTGTTGAGAAGGAACCATTATTCTGTTGGCGCGATGATTTGGAATAACCTTTGCTGACGGATCCATGAAAGGGAACAATCTCATCAAGCTTCGAATTCAGGCTGATTGGATGGAGGACAAGATCACGCTGCTGATCATAGGTACCGTTGATCTGAAAGAGAGGCGGGACATGGCGAAACGGCAGCCCGAGGCCGGTTCCTTTAGAAAGCAACTGCTCTCGATCAGCATCACCGTTCTCGAGGAAATCATCATATGGCTGATCATCAGAGGGATGATTGAAGAGCGGGACCTTGGCTCGGCCAATTTTGTTCCCACGCTTGGAGGAACGGGTGTAATCTGCGACCTTCTGCGCTACGGTGAGTTCAGGAGCTGCGGGCTCAAGGGATGGGGGGGAGGCGGGCATTGATAATCGTGGATTGAATGGGAGCGGAAGGTTTCGAGGGGCAACCGGTGGGGAGCTTAAGCAAAGCTTCTTGGCTATGTGAGGAACCAGCAGGAATGGAGACGCTGTTGAAAGTATCTTCTGTGAGAGAGAGAGAGAGAGAGAGAGAGAGAGAGAGAGAGAAAGCGCTTAACAAAGAACGAAGAGGCGGGATATGAGCGAAGAGGGAGGGAGGAGAAGGAGTCGTGGCGTGAGCGTCTTGACAACGTTGCTGCCCGACCCCGCACGCCCTCGTTGTGTTGTTGGTGGTGGTGTCCCATTTAGACTTTGCCGTTGTTACGACGTAGCTTTACCTTTGGTCAACGGTTAGTACGCTGGTGGCCCTTCATGAAACTCTAGTAGGGCTTTTGAGCTCACCCCCCTAGACTTAGGCGAGTCCACAAAGCGCAACAAAATGTGTGGAAGCACAACTTGACTTCGCTTAGTGTCTAGGCCCATTGCTGAGACAAGCACCTTTTTTGCAACTCCATGGATGTAGTCCCTCCAATCACTTTATCAATGTACCACACTTTGGAGTTGGAGACGCTGATATTTTCTCTCTCCCCTTCTCTCTTACCTTCTTCTGATTACATCTCTCTCTCTCTCAACCTTCAAAGAGATATACATACATGCATGCATGGATGCTTGCATACATATCTGTGTGCACGTGCATTCACATGTGTGTGTGGTTTGGTTCCTTTTCCTCCCTTGGGCACAACCAAAATGATAAATAGTATAGATCCATTGCTTTTATTGAGCTTCTTGAGAAATATAATGTCCCATCAAAGAGTAGGGCTAAGTAGTAACTCTTAGTCAACTTAACTTCTTGTAGAGAGGAGGAATAATGTGACGTGATGTTAAGGGTAGCTACTCTCCTTTACTGCATTTGTATATGGGTACGAGAGGCAATCTCCTACCCTCGCATGTAAGGTTCAATGCTAGAGAAGCACCTACATTATGGATTTATCAAGCATGTGTGCAATAATCTAGTGAATATGCAATAAATAGAATTGTACCTCAAGGAGAAACTCAAAACACTTATGGAGTGAAGGAACAAAACCCCTATAGAAAAAAGGGAAAAAGGTGAACCACACACTTTTGGTATTCTCGATAGGTGCCTCAAGTAAAGGTATACTTATTATTTTATTGTTGATGCTTTATTTACTTCACGGCTAAAGTCCCCACTTAGAAGAGGAGAGTTTAAAGATTAGTTTGCTACTACCTTTCAGGTTAAAGCTTGCCTCTCCCAGTTCTCCTTTTTTGGAAGGGAGTCTTCTTTGTTCTTCTCAAATTTCCAATAGAAAGAGAACTCCTCCACATCATGGTTACAATGGAGACTTATGTATTCCCTATTAGGGACTGCATGCTTCAACCTAGAAGAGATCCTTATGCACAAGCACTTAATCTAGGTGACATTCTTGGAGCTCCCCAGTCGTCTTGAATATGAGGTTGCCATGAAGGTGCTATAAGCGTTGAAGAATGAATTGGGCTTACACACTCTGAACAGGAGTGTATATGATGGGACTAGAGGATCACCCTATCAAAGGGCTTGAAGTTATTCAATGTCGATATATATCATGAGACTCTACCCTATCAAAGGCCTTAGAGCTATCCAATGCCGATGTATCAAGATGATGATCAAAGTTAGGGTTGATGCCTTCCTTGACAATTGCCACTATTATAGAGGTGCATGACACTTCAAATGATTATCCTAAGGTTAGTGCAATCCAAGGAGAAAAATCAAAGAAACAAAAGGTTGTGATGGACAAGTTGGCAACACTATGTCTAGGGCAAAGAAGGATCTTAAAGGAAGCCAACACATGTGATGCTACCATATGAGTTACAGATCTTTATACCTTTACAACATGCTTTTGTGAAGTTAACATTTTTCTTGATTGGCCTCTTTTGACCCTAGTTGCTTTTGCGTAGCTTGCTTTTGCCAAACTCGACCTAAATTGAAATGTCAAATGCAATGATGAGGCTATCCTCAAGCCAAACAACAAGTTTTCCTTTTATGTAGCCACAATCGAGACAAGCTGCACATTGAATATGTAACATGTATGTATGTCTACACCCTGAGTGCTTGTATGCCTCACACACAATTATATGATGCTTCTGGTGGATGTGTGGACATGCAACCTATATTCTTGTTTGCCCCATGAGTGCCTATTTGTACTTTGAGTGCTCTTTTGCACCCTGAGTGCTTGTATATATCATGAGTGCCTATCTATACCTTACAAAATGATACAATGATTCTAATGTTTGTATGATTATGTAACCTATATGCATGTCTATCCCCTCAATTATTATTTGCAACCTAAGTTCCTATCTGCATCTCCACAATGATAGGGTGCTTCCATTGCGTGTTTGATGATGATATGTAGACAAGAATCCAAAGGTTTATATTTTATTTGATTTTTGTGTTTTTTGTTTTCTTCTTCCCTAGTCCTATCCTATTCTACCCAATCAAAATTCATCGAATCAATTTCTCATTAATTGAGCCTTCCTAATCAAGTCATACATGTTTCAAAGTAAGTGAATCATGAGCATGGCATATTAGCTTATCATCGTTCCACGCTATATTCAAATATATAAGCCTCCTATTCCACTACTCGATATGAGTACCGGCACATTGATGAGCATATTCCATCCTTTTTCCTTACAATGGAATGGCACTCAGTAACGAGATGTCAAATGGAACTCTTATTATTTCAAGATTAACTACCTCTTACTTAGTTGTCTCATACTCTAACTCCAAACCAATTATGTAACCTTCCTTCCTATCCCAAAAAAGCAAAGAATACAAGATTAACTTCAAGGTGCAATGAGCTCATGCAATTATTTTCCCACATTGTAGTCCAAAGCTTGAAACCTTGAAGTCGGTTCCATGATCCACGTGATGTACTCCACAAGCAAATGCTCCAACTCCTTCATATCCACATCAAGCACATGCACCATTAAAAGAATAAGATAGAAAAGGACAAATAGAAGAAAAATATGTAGAAGTGCTTTGCATTGTCGGGTCTCTCACTTTCTCACAAACTCTTCCTCACATGATTCCAAACTCAACCTCTCACCCAATGGAAAGAAGACAAGAGAAGTAAGAGATGGAGATGAGTTTTGCTATTCCAAGTTCCTCACTCGTGCACACACTCTCACTGTTTATCTCTTCCTCACTCTCTTAAGAAATAGTTACATAATATGGAAGAGAAGAAGCAAGAAGAATAATTATTCAAGGTCTGCATACACATGAATAGGATGCTCCATTTAAATTTTTCCTTCATATGTTAGGGTGAGGATGATGTTTCTACCCAAATTAGGATTACAATTAGGGTTTTCACTCATGTTGGACACAGCCTATCCACTCATGTGGCACATAACCCGTCCTCATAGAGAAAAGAGAAATATAGAGAGTCTGTCTAAAGGGCATACATAGAGAGTAGAGAGAGAAGGTAATTAGAGTGATAGAGATGTGAGAAGCCCTCTTTATAGCCCTAGAGGGATCTTTAAGTAGTTGAGAAAGACCCCTAGTTTCTGATGTCAGGAGGCATATTCCATAGTGGATTCCATGAGGTTTTGTGGTGGATTCCGTAAAATTATATTTGCCGGGGCTCGTACACAAGGTGGATTCCTTGTGCAAAAAATCGATGGGGACACCTGTCCTTCTCAAGCATCTCATTAATTTAATGTGCAAGTAGGTGATTCCATAGCGGGTGATTTCGTAAAATGCATATATTAAATTAATGGACGTTTATGAGTTTAGAGTGCGCACTCGTATTAAATAAAGGTTAGGACAATTGTTATCCCACCCCGTGGGTATGATACCAGGAGACATATTCCACGGTAGATTTCATGAGGTTTTGCGGTGGATTCCATAAAATCATATTTGCCGTGGCTCGTACACAAGGTGGATTCCTTGTGCGAAAAGTTGATGGGGACACTTGTCCTTTTCAGGTGTCTCGTTAATTTAATGTGCAAGTGGGTGATTTCATAGCGGATGATTCCGCAAAATACATATTTAAATTAATGGACGTTTATGCGTTTAGAGTGTGTACTTGTATTAAATTAAGGTTAGGACAGAGTTTCAACCTATTTATTTATTTTGTAGCTGAAGACGACTAGGTATTCACTTTTATCGGTTTAATTTTATTATTTTCGAACAATTGTGAATGCTTTAGTTAATGTGTAGAGGAGATGGCGGTGGTGCTGGGAAGCACTGGGCGATAGCATGTATTCAAGTTATTTAGAAAAAATTATCATTTTTTATGGGCGTGCGTCTTAGGCATGGCGCCAATATTTATTTTGAGCTTGGAGATGAATAATATATTAAATACATGCTTTATGGAGCGCTCACACAAGGCATGGAGGGAGATTGTACCCAATTGGTCTTCTTGCTTCATGTCATGCAAGTCTTCTCTCTTGGATTTTGAGCAAAAAGTAGAGTTCTTTATTCTTGGGGACCGTCGGGCGTTCGCTACATACGCATACGGTATTCGATTTATGCACCAGTTTCCAAACTCAATACCATCTTGTCCCCTTTGAGAAATAATGGGCTTATTGAGTGCAGGAGTTCTAGATCTACTTTATAAGGGAAATATTGGACAATCACCCTAATAGCAATATGATGCCCATTTAAGAAGGGTAACTTTTTGTGACCATTCAAAGATAAGAGGAGTTGACATTGCACTTGGTTCATAGAGAGTGGGCCAGTCTTTAAGATTCCATGGCTTCAAGGATCAAATGATTACCAAACTTTGTTCCCGTAAAAATGTGTAGCTTGGGTTCTATTAAATTAGGGGTGGTTGTGGTCTAGCAGCTCTATCTAGTTTTGGAAAGTTTTCTGATTTCTGAGGTTCATCTAGCCATAGAGACCAATTATATTGATTGGTCTTAGCTACTTTTCTTAATACTATGATTTTTACTTATCTAAATAGATTATGCTACCACATTATTGATATAGATGAAAGTAGATTCTTTTTAATTACCATTACACAAGGTCTCTTTGGTACAATCTTTTAAGTATATAATAATCATTTCAAAAAGATATATACATAAAATAATTAAATCTATGTACAAAACCATCACTCCGATAAAAGTGGCAAAAAAATATGTCCTCCTAAAGGGTGAGAACTTCTAAGGCTACAATGCTAGGATGTATCTGGTTCTACTCTTCAATAGCCACATGATATTTATGAGTTAATAGCATTATTAAGCTCTTTTATGTCTCAAGATCCACATTGCATCATGGATGGTCCCTTGCCCTACTAGATAGTCGAATAGTTTTTATAAACACTCACACCCCACATGTTGGGGCCCCTTATCTTGTAAGATGAGTATTTGATACTCCTTGAGATGCTCACGACTCATTGGTTTGGGAATCCCAATCATCCTTTGTATTATTACCTTTTCACAGATTTACTTGTCATAAGCATGGATCCAAATTTAATTATTATATCCACAATCAAAAGTAGTCATTCCAAAAAGAAAAATCTAATTTCTCTTAATAAAGCATTCCATGAGATGCATGATTCTAAGTTTCTTTCCCCGCCTATCTTTCTTATAAAAGGTAATTGGTTTTTCATTAGTCTTTGCCCTAGCATTTTTACCTTTAGCTTATCGTTTTTATTCTATTTTCATAGAGATTTGGGTTAATTTTAAGCTTTTTAATTAATAATGTCTAAGTTTAAAATAATGGAAGCTTGTCTAATTCCAAGGGTTAATTTTATCTAGAAATGTACTCAACTTATCCCAAGCCCGATTATCATGGTTAGGCCAATCGTCATCACATTGAACTAACCATCGCATGTAGGTTGAATCATTACCATTACTTCGGGCTATGCTAACACCTTGGCTATGGGTTCATTGTTGATTGTCTCTCTTCCATGGTCTCTATAGCTCTTTGGGGCCATAATTAACTCCTTGCTGGAATTAGCATAGGATCACCATCTTATATTTGGGGGGGGGGGGGGGGGGGGGGGGTGGTTGAGCTAAGTGAGTTGATTCTGATAAGTGGGCTTATAATTGAGAAGGCATATACCAGAAGAAAAAATAAGTTGAAGATGGAGACCAATAGCAAGATGGCTTGGTGGGAGCAAAGGATGAGATCAATGGGAACTAGAAGGAGAGGAGCCATGAATGAGAGGATTAAGTCTCTCTCTAGCCATTGATGGCGTTGCTATAGCCTAATTGTACTCTTCATCAAGCTAATGAAGGCAAGGTATAGGGGTCTCATGAATGACATATCCAACAAAATCTTTTACTTTTTCTATAAATGGAGTCTTTCTTTTTACCTAAGCATACATCTTTGTATAGCTTGGGTCTAAATGTTTTCCTTTCTCTATTTCTTAACTGATCTCTCTAATATTAAGGCTTTAAAAGGAATAGTTCATGGTCAAGACCTTAGGATTTGATCTAGAACACTCTGGCATCATATCAATGGATCATAAAATTTTAAATTGATTAATCTTTTGCACTAAAAATGACTACACTAATCTTTGAGAAAGAGACATAAGAGAGATTATCTTTTGAAATATCATTGGTGAAATATTGTTGGAACCCAAGCGAGAGCCAAAGAAACCAAATGATAAGTTGCAAAAGCCAATCACATTTAGAAAGAAATAAGACAAGGGTCAATTGTTATACTTAATCTAATTAGACAACTAGAGGAACCAAAAGAAGGTAAGAAATTATTCTAGTTATGACTTTGATTATGTATTCCATACTATATATATATATATAGGGGGAAGGAGGGAGGGAGAGTAGAGAAAAAAGAAATATATAGGTGTTCTATATAAAGAGCATAAATTGAGAGTAGAGAGAGAAAGTGACTAGAGTGATAGAGATGTGTGGTACCCCTTCTATAGCCCTAGAGGGATCCTTGAGTAGTCAAAAAAAAACCCCCAAGATTCCACACCTAATACCATATTGTCCCCCTTAGGAACAGTGGGCTTGATTGAGTGTAGGAGTTTTAGTTATACTTCATAAAGGGAAGTGTTGGACAATCACCCTAGTAGCAATCTAATGCCCATCTAAGAAGGGTAACTTTTTGCCACCAATCAAAAATAAGGGGAGCTAGCATTGCTCTTGGCTCATAGAAAGTGGGACCGTCTTTAAACTTTCATGGCCTCAAGGACTAGTCTTTACATATTTCGTTCTTGTAAAATAGTGTTAGCTTGGGTTCTATTAAATCAAATCTAGTCATGGTCCAATAACTCTATCTACTTTGGAAAGTTTCCCAATGTGTTAGATCCACCTATCCATAGAGACCAATTGTACTGATTGGTCTTACCTACTTTCCTTGACACTTTTATTTCTAACTATCTAAATAGATTATACTACCATACTATGAGACATATAAAAGCAACTTATAATTATGTCTTAATTTGCATTAAACAAGGTTTTATACGTCATTACATTGAGACATATAATCATGGTTAGGCTAACTGTCATCACATTGAAATAAACATCACATTGATTTGAATCACTACCATTGCTTTGAGCTTTGCAACCACCTTGTGCATGAGTTCATTGTTGAAAATCTCCCTTGCATGGTCTTTACATCTCTTTGGAAACATAACTACAAGTCTTAACTATGACTTTGAACACATTTAAGATTCTTGAGTCCATTGAAATGTTATGAGCTTGTCAAGACCTGGGTGTGTTTGCACACATATATTTATATTTCAATTTTTTGGCTAGATTCTGATAGCACCTCCTTGCTCGAATGAGCTCTAGATTTTGATAGCATCTCCTTGCTTGAATCAAGTCTTCAGCTTTTGAATAGGATCACCTTCTTATGTTAGTGGGGGATAATAAGATAAGTGAGTTGATTATGATAAGTGACCTCATAAGTGAGAAGGTAGATATCGAAACAAAGAAGTTGAAGGTGGTGGCAAATTAGCAAGATGGAGGAGAGGATGAGATTGATGGGAATTAGTAGGATGTAATTTTTTTAATACCTAAGCCTATCCCTTTATGCACCTTTCGAGAAGCTTACATGTAAAAATTTTCCCTTTCTCTATTTCGTGAGTGGTCTCTTAAAATTAAAGCTTTGAGGGACTAGTTCAGACATGAGGCCTTAGGATTTGATCTAGAAAGCTCTAGTCAATCTTTATTGGTGTTCTATCATGCATACGATCTAGGTCTGCTTCTTCAAAAGATTGGTTAAGGGTGCTATTATAAGACATAACCCTTAATAAGAAAATTAATACCACTCCATTAGCCTAGAAATCCATTGACTTTCGTGACTATCTTAGGGATCAATAAAATCAAGAATATCTCTAGCCTTTGCAACGTCAATAGAGATTTCTTTGGTAGAAATAATATAGTATTAGAACTCAATTTAATCTGTGTAGAAGAGGCACTTGCTTTTCTCAGTGTAAAGTTGATTCTGTCGAAGAGTCTGAAGTACAATCTTTAGTTGGATTTCATGATATTTTTAATACTTGGAGTATACAACAATATCATCAAAGAATACCAACATAAAATCATCCAATTAGGGATGAAATATATCTTGCATTAACCAATTGAACTTTGTTGGGGTGCTAACGAATCCAAGTGGCATCACCAAGAACTCATAATGATCATTATAAGTGCTAAAGGACATCTTAGGAATATCTTATTCCTTGATCTTGATCTAATACTATCCTACTTAGATCTACTTTGGAGAGAACCTTAGCCCCTTGTAGTCAATCTAGAAGCTCATCAATTCACGGAATACAATATTTGTTTTTTCAAGTTACTTGGTTTAGTCCTTGAAGTTAATACAAGAGGAAGCCATCCTTCTTCTTTTCAAAAGAACATGTGTTTTCCAAGGTGAATTTCTTAGATGGATGAATGCTTGCTTAATTAGATGTATTGGGTATTTCTTAACTTCAATCGCTTTAGGTATGGGCATTCTACATGTTACTGATTCTACTCTAGGGATTACCTCTACTTTGTGGTTAACTTCCCTATTATTGGAGTAGCTTCATCAATTATTTTGGAACTACATAATCTATAGTGTTCAACTTGATCAAGTAGACTAGTTATAACATCCTAGAGGTAGCCCTTGAAATGTTCAATTGTATCATTATCTAGGTCAATTTGGACTTGTCTTATAGTTTCACTAGATGTTACTTCTTCTTGTCCAACCAACTCTACAACCATTTGTCTTGTGCTTCTAGAATCTACATGAAACTTCCTCACTAGTTTTGGAGATAGAAAAGAGTGAGTGCTTCAATAGCTTATCAATATTCTAAGGGACTTCCCTAACTAAGTTGCTAGTATTTGAATGATAGTGCACATCTTGACATCATCCTACATGAGTTGCGCATCAGTTTGAGAATCCTAACCATAATTTGTAAAAGATCATGGATTTAAAAGCAAAGCCCTACCATGATTTGTACATTTAAGACCTCATTTAAAGACTATTACCTATAAATTTATCATGAATAAAACAAACTCATTTCGTATTCCCTTTTTAATATCTCCATCAAATGATACCCTTGTATATGTGAAAAGAGGTCTAAACAAGGGGTTTTAAAAATCCCTTTGATTGAACCCATGTGATAGACTTAAGTACATATTTGTAAGTGACCCCCCCCCCCCCCCCCCCCCCCCCCCAAAAAAAAGTGCATGCATTGACCTTGATGAAATTTACAATACATAAATAGAGGTATTCTAATGCTTGTTAACCTTGATGATACCTCCATATGTGTGCAAAGACCTCATAATCTTGATGATACCTTGATAGAAGTATTTAATGCTTGATAAGCTTGATCTTACCTCCATGTATACATGCAACTAGTTAGCAACCTTGAACCAAAAGCAAGTAAAATAGTGCCACCTACTCTTCTGTGTGGAATGCATGCAAACAATTGGTGATACATCCATATAGGTATCTTAAAGCATTCCAAAGCCACTTTGATCTAGACCTAGATTAGGGTATTTGCACAAGTTAAGAAATCAAGGTGGAAGAACATCATCGAGGACAATATTTGGCTATACAAAACATGAGCAAGAAAGGTTTGGGAATTTTTGAGAAGGATTAGTGATCACTAGAGCCAGTGGTATAATATATATCTCTCTCAAAAAGGTAATATGAAAGACTTTTTTTGGGTGAAAATGGTTAAATTTGTATTAAATAAGGTAAAGTAGAGTAATACACATCACTTGTAATGTTTGAGAGTTTTTCTTAACACCATATGTACTATCCAAAAACTCAATACAATCTCCCATGCATGATGGCTTTAATGTTAGTAGAGATAAAAGTTATGAGATGCATTGTTTATGCCTCCATGAACCCCAACCTCAATCTAGCAAAGAAATATTATAACATGCTTGTTAAATGTTCTCTTAGAAACAGGGGTCAATAGCCCATGTTCTAGTCAATGCTATCTAGAACTCCCTTGGAATTTCACAAACTTTACTACCTAGAATTTCTTGACTCTACCTTATAGGATAAGGTTTGCCCTATTCCCATATAAGGATCAATGTGAAATGTAGGTTCCTAAATAGTACTATAATCACCTATCAATTTGACTAGCATCGGTTATTATGGGTGACTACTTTCACAATTCAATCCAACCCAAAGTGGACTTGTGTCACCCTTTGTTCAAAGAAAGTGAGAAATGAGGGGCACTTGACACGTTGACCGCTCTACCCATAATGTAAAATCTCACACCAACCCCTAATCCCTTAAAATGGCACGAGGCTGATTCTAAACTGATCTTCCCAAGACAATCACATTTCGGCTCTTCCTAATCTATTTACTCTATTGTTTTGTGGGAAATCTATGAGCTTACTGAGACTACTCTACCATATGATGGATCCACCCTCCCCCTTCCCCTTTAAGATGGAGTTTCTTAATTATCTAATTACCTAACACAATTGATTTAACATATAAAAATCAACTTCTTCAATTAACCCATTAACACACAAGGTTCATTCACATAATCATATGCACGAACAAAGTCAAGTTGAAAACAATCTTTCAAAAAAAATAGTTAAGTAATATTGGTTTATTTACATTAATTTAGTCATCCATAGAGGACCTTGTTCAAAGGTGATACCAACAATCCCGCCCATAACTAGTGTTAGGACCTTCCAAGAAAGCCATCCTAGGCTTATGGGGTTAAGACTAGTCTTTGATGATCCAGGAATGTCATAGCCTTCTTGGCATCCTTGTCACCTCCTAGCTAACTATACTCCCTATGGAGAGACCTCTCACTTTCGGAGCTAGTCCTAGCATTAGAAGTGGTAAGTATAGCCCCTTGGTAAAGGGCTCCTGTAGCTACCCTTAAGAGAGGCATAGCACATCTCTGAATTTAACCTAATTTAATACAAGTTCTAATTTAGAAAAGTTCAAGCGCAATAATATTTCTAAATGCTTCATTTCTATCAATCAAACAATCCTTTGGGTGCAATCTAAATAGTTTGGGACTTGTTCTAGATGGTGACCTTTTAATATCAGGTTCTATTTACTTATTGAGTGTCATGAATTTGAGGCAAAGGGTTGTTCTAACCCTTGGAGGGGAAATCAACTTTTAGATAATATCTAAAGTTTATAGTTTTAGGAGCTTAAATTCCAAGGATCTTCCAATGAGTTTGATCTCTTTGTTTAGGACCCTTGGCCCTTTTGATCCAAATAGTTGGGTTTAAATCTATCAAATCACTTTAGTTATGATCATTTGGATAGTAAGTCCCTCTTGAAAATCTATTTAATTTTCATCCTTGTAAGGTTATGAAGCTTTCTCAAGTAGGTGGAAGGAGAGAAAAATCTTTGTCTTGATCTATAGGGAAGATTTTTCTTTATTTTCTTAATCTTAATTCCTTAGAGGTTTAAAAGAGAAGACTAGCGTCTTAGGTAGATAGTGTGGATTCTCTAAATCATGTTGATTCCCTATCTAATTGAGATAGTTCTTTTCATAATAGGAACTTTCATAAGACAAATGCAAGGATCTCCATACTCAGGCCTCTCTTCAAAAGAAAATCCAATCTTGTATATCCTCTAGAGTATAAACCTAAACTTTTTTAGGTTCAACCTTAAACAAAGTGGTAAATTCAAACTTGGAATAATTTCTCTATAGAGATTATTTACGATAAGGATATGACCTACTTGTACACAAAAAGAAAAAGGGTATTCACTAATCGCTATCCAATGTTTTCTTTCATTTCTTAATACTTTCTACCCCTTTCTACAATTTCATTCAATAATACAAGTTTTCTTAATCCAACTACTCATGAGTTATTGTGGAATCACCAATATCCAACCCATCATAGAGAAGTGTGCTCCTTACAAATGCCCTTCTAGGGTATCACACACAATGGATCAACCTATCAAACTATAGTGCATCATAAAGTGTTTGAACTTAGAGGGTGTATCACACATCTATCTACTTTAATTTTACTCAATTATATTATTTTAATTAAAAATAATGTAATAATAATGGAAGGGACATTGGGTTGGTTTGGAGTGACATTGTCTATGTGGGCAACCTCTAGCTCCCGTAGTTCTATGCTTTTGAGCCATTTTTGCAAACTCTAGAAGTTGTAGCACGTCCTCTCTACAATTTGCAATGCATCCAACAATCTTTGACAAACTTAGAGTCTCGAGCTCATCGATCTCATGTACTAGACACTCTCCTTGGGTATGAGGATTGGTCATTGTTTGGGAGCTACGAAAGGGAAATCGTAGGATAATATAGGGAGTTCAAGATTCCTTGAGCTTTGAACTTAGAGAAATTTTCGTGCTTCTTCTTATTCTTCAAAATCTTTTATCTCTTAACCAAAGGCTTGTTATATAGCCTTATGATTAAATCTAAACTAAACATCCCCAACTCATGATAGTGAAGTTGAATGTGATATTTCTAAGGTGCTCGGTACGTGATAGGCCCAAAGATGCAAAAGTATAGTTTGATTACAAAGATGTACTTGCTCTCTCTCTCTCTCTCTCTCTCTCTCTCTCTCTCTCTCTCTCTCTCTCTCTCTCTCTCTCTCTCTCTCTCTCTCTCTCTCTCTCTCTCTCTCTCTCTCTCTCTCTCTCTCTCTCTCTCTCTCTTTATCTCTTCATCTAGACCAATTAGGATCATCTCTAGTGTTGTGATGATGATTGCATTGCTTCATTCCTCCCTCCTATCCTTCACATGATGACAAGCAATTTAGACTCACAGAATGGTGAGAGAAAAGGAAATGATCTTGACATTGATCATAAATATGAACATGCCATTTGTATGTGTGCTAATGTTGTGGAAGATGACAAAGAAGCCAAGAGGAAAAATGAAGACCATGATGAGATACATGACATATTCAATGCAGATCAATTCATAAAAAATGGTAGTTGTAGTTATGTCTTACATAATTTCTCTTTGTAAGGTCTAGATTATAGTTATTTAGAAATTAACTAGTCCTTGTTCACACAAGAGCATTGGTTTTTGGTCTCATATGGGAGCATGACATTACATCCTCTCCCCCTTACAGGAATAAAGTTGCTCTCATCTCAAAAGAAACTAGGGATATTATTTACATAAAGCATCCTCATCAATCTATGTGGCATCCTCTTTGGGATAGTCTTTCCACTCAATGAGGTATCCTCTAAGAGTTCTACTTCTAAAGAATCTTTCTTTTACATCAAGTACTCTTTCAAGTGGAAGTTCAAGGACACCTTAACTTGGCATTACAACTTTTTCATAATCAAGAACATGCTCGTCAGGATTGGGTTACATAAGCTTTCAACAAGCTAACGTGGAATACAATGTGGATTTTTAATGCTTTAGGAGTTGCAATTTGTATGCACTAGGTCTTAAATACTTAAGGATTTTATAGGATCCATAGTATCTTGGACTCAACTTCTTGAATTTGCCCAATGATAAAGAGCTTTTCTTTGGATGGACACAGAGAAAAACCATGTATCCTTTGAAGATTTTCTCTTGTCTTCCTAGATCGGCATGGGCCTTTTGTCGATTCCTAGTTGCTTGAATGTGTTTTCTAATGGTTTTGACTTGTTCATCTATTTTTTCTAGCATCTTCTTTAAGGCTTCTACCCTTAAGGTAGGATCTGAAAAGTTGAGTAGAGTAAGACAATCTTGCTCATACAATGCTCAAAAAGGGGTCATCTTGATACTTTCATGATAGAATACATTGTAGGAAAATTCCACTAAGCGTAGAATATTGCATCCACCCCTTAGGTTCTCTGCACCCATATGCTCTATGTATGTCTTCAATGACTTGAGTAACTCACTTTGTCTGGCCATAGGTTTTGAGATGATAAGCTACATTGAAACAAAGTTAGGTTCCAATAGCTTCAAATAGGCTCTTTTAAAAGTGTGAAGTAAAGAGGGAATCGCAATCACAAACAATCCTTGTGGATAATGCATGGAGCCTAAAAGTTTCCTTTACAACGAGTCTTACAATATCTAAAGGCTTACTAGGAAAAGATGGGCAACTTTTGTTAATGTATGCACAATAACTGTAATGGAGTTGTATCTAGCTTGCACTAAAGGTAATCCCATTACAAAATCCATACTTATAAATTTTGTATTATTTGAGCGATATCAAATGACTGGAGCTTGCACCCATCTTGACACCTTCGGCTTTCACCAACTGGAATTCAGACACTCGGTGACATACTTGAGTATATCACCCCTTAGCTTTTCTCAATGGTAGCTCTTCCTTATGGCATTGAGTATCTTAGCATAGCCAGGGTATCCTAAGAATGGGGAATCGTATTCTTCCCAAAGTATCTTCTTCTTGAGAAATTGACTTGATGTAATGCACAACCTTGTCTTGAAATAGACAAGGTCCTCAATAGAGAACTCTTGATATCTAAGATTTAAATTAGGATCTTGCTTCTTAGATTGGCCCTCACTTTGCAACCATTGGTACTTTGGATCCTTAGATGCTTCTTCTTTTTCCATCTAGATGATAGGATTGCTTGGCATTGACACTATGATTGCTAGGGATTTTTCTTTCGTAGGTTCCTATGAATTATTTGTGGCTTAAAGCATCCATAACTACATTCTCCTTGCTTGGTCTACACTTGATCTCAAATTTCATATTCTTGCAAAACTTCAATCCACCATTTTAGTCTTATACTTAGATGTGGTTAAGATCTGTTTGACTTTTGTGCTCTATGACTAAACTGAATTTCTTCCCAAGCAAATTGTATCTCCATAATTTAAGAGTGTGAATCACTACCAAGAGTTCCAAATCATGTGTAGCATAGTTTTGCTCATGTGTCTTGAATTTCCTCAAAGAGTAGGCCACTGGATGAACTTCTTGTACATAGCCTAACACTATGAAACTAACATATGTTACAACTTCAAATTCTTGAATTAAGTCATGAAGCTTCAAGATAGGAGTTGTCACTAGGCTCTACTTAAGTTTCTCAAAGATAGAATATTCAATTTAAGTCCACAAAATAGAAACTTACATCTTGTAGTAGATTGTTAAGAGCTACGGCTATTAAGACATAGTTCTTGGAAAAACCTCTATACCATCTAGTTAAGCCTAGAAAGCTTTTTTCTTTGACTGAATTTGGAGGTAGGCACTCTTGTGGATCCACTACATTCCCTTTCTTGGCTAATATAAATCCAATATACTTTATCTATCTTTTAAAGAATGCGCAGTTACTCTTTTTGGCACATGAAACTTATGCCTTCTTAATGTCTCTAACATAATATGCCTTCTTAATGTCTCTAACATAATTTTGAGTTGTGTCTCTTGATCTTCTTCTTCTTTGGAATAAGTTAAGATATCATAAAAAAAGACTAAAACTCAAACTCATAGGTCAGGGCTTGAAAATATATTGCACCATCCTATTGAAAGTGGTTGGGGTATTAGTCAACCTAAAAGACATTACCATGAATTCATAATGTCAATACCTTGTGTTAAAGGCGGTCTTTCGAATGTTTTCCTCGTTGATCCTAATCTGGTAGTAGCCTGATCTCATATCAATCTTTGAGAAGAGCTTTGCTCCTTAAAGTCTATCAAGAAGCTCATTGATCATGGGAATTGGATATTTGTTCATGGCCATCACCTAGTTTAGCCCATGGTAGTCTATGCAAAGAAGAAGAGTAGTATTCTTCTTCTTTTGGAATAGGACTAGGCCTCCCCATGGTAAATTACTTGGTCGAATGTAGCCTTGATCTAGTAGCTTCTTTTTTGTGGCTTTGGGGATTGACATTCAATAGGGCCAATTTGCCACCATTGGCCCAATAGCTCCTGGGTACAAGTTTTGATCTCATGGTCAACTTTCCTTTTGGGGGAAATTCAATCAATTTTGTAAGAAAAAAATATGCATATTCCTTCATCCAAAAAGGTTTTTCTTCCTCTTTCTTATCTTGATTAACCTTATTAAGCTTGATTCAGTAGACTAGTAACTCTTTTCTTAAACTTTGTACAATGCATGAAGCCTTTGGTAGTTGGATCTTCAATCTTCCAACCTCACCATGTGTAGTCACTTGAATACCTTTTGCATTTCAAAATGTGACTTGGCCTTTCCCGCAATGGATGTGAGTATCAATCCATCCCTAGAAGGTAATCATAAGCACCCAAATTAATGACACAAAACCTCGTATTGGTAGTGACCAAATCTAAGTGTCCTAGACTTTTGCGATTGTGAGGTGTCCGCCAGTCTCAATCTAAGGCGCACCTTTTAGTAGTCCATTAGTAGGTTTTTCCAAATGACGCCACACGGTGCTCCCTTGGAGTATCATGGGGTTTGTCACTTAGACCCTACTGAGTCTACATCGCAACAAAAGAGTTACGGCTGAACCCACTAGGATCGACTTAAATTTCTGGGTTCCTAAAATCAGACGAGTCTCCTAATAGCCAGCTAGCGTCAATAATTCAAGTTCTCACTTCTACAAGATTACTCGATTTGAAGCAGACTTGTCATTGCACTTGGTTCAAAGAGAATGGGAGACGGAGGGGAGTGCGGTATGTCAACCCCCTTGTCCATAAGGCAAAATCCCATTCTGGTCCCCTAAAAAAATGCAAGTCGGTTTCACCTAACGACCAATTGATCAATTTATCGTCTTCCTATTTCTATTGCTGATTTAGAAAAGTTCCCAGCTAACCGGGACCACCCTACCATTGGACCCATCAGGGGTTACACCCACCCGCTTTCCTTTGATGATGGAATCATCTTTAATTTTTTAATTACCTATAGTACATTTATTGGAACATATACAACCATCTTTTTTAATTAGTCCATTAAATCACTGGTTCCTTCATATTATTTATCTCATGGACATGCATACAATTCAAACAACCCTTGAGTAAAACAAATTTCTTCATTATATTGGAAGTTTATTACAATTTTCATCTTTCCAGCTTTGCGGAAGATATACAAAATTCCATGAGGATATTCTACCCACCAAGATTCCAAGGGATCCAGGATCCCATCTTGGGTCATGAAGAGGCTCATCAGATTCTAGAAGTAATATGGAATTTATGGCTACAGCCCCCCCTTCGGACCCACATTTCCTATTGTCCGAGGCTATTCCTATGGATAGACCTTTTGCTATGGAGCTAATCTAAGCCTCTCGAAGTGATAACCATGACCCCCTTGGAGTAGGGTCTCGCAACTAGCTTGAGGGTAGCCTAGTATGATCTTTCCTTTTATCCTATTTGTCAATGTATTTAATCAGAGATCTAGATTCTAGCAAATACAAACAATCCTTTCAAACAATGACAATCACACTATCGTGCAACTCATAGCTTTCATAGCCAAGGTAGACCTTATCCTAAGGTAGCCTTACATTTTAATAAGGATTCTGCTCCCCATAAAGAAATGTTGAGTACATCTCTTACAACATGTTAAGCAAGACATGAATTTCCCATTTGGGGCTAACTTACCCAACATAAGCGAATTTCCTTTAGAAAAAATATTTTGACAATAATTTAACAAGATGATTTATAAGACCCTTAAATAGACATTCACTTTTCATAACAAGCATCAATTAGCCTTAACCTTGTCGTGTTGACAATCGAGTTATTTTATTAATCTCGAGTGCGCATATAGTCTTTTACTCATTTCATGCAATATCCTCTTGCAACTATTTCCATCATGATCTTACGAATTATAATCTTTATTAATCTAACTACAAATCGTAAGTAGAAATTAACCATTTATGCATGTATTAATATGCTCTCTAGATAAAATTGTCAATTCGTGTAAGTAAAAAATATGGAAGCTAATATTTTTTTTGTACTTAATTCATAAATGGATGCTGCCCATGCAACCTAACAAGTAGATCTTGTACCATTTAATGCAAAAGCTAACATTTTATGTAAAATCTCGGTAAATACCTTATTATTTTATGTGGTGATATGAAAATAATAGCCTATTTTTGAAACGTGAATAACTCGATTTGGCACGACGACATTGAGAATTTGGTCTTTGCTTGCACTTGCATTCGCCATATCTGATGTTTCGTTTGGTAGTGGCAACTCCAGCAACCTTTGACACTTTGGTATCTTCAACAATATCCATTCTTTGACCAATTGCGGTGGTTCTCATGATCTTTTTAACTCATCGCTTTGGAGCCATCCTTCGTAAGTGGATTTGAGAGATAAAGAAGGAGGAATGAATTTGGGATGGGAGAGTATGAGAGAAGATGGCTTAGTTGAAGACCGAGACAAGGGGGGTTGAGCTAACTCTCTCCTTCGCAACCTCTCTCTCTCTCTCTCTCTCTCTCTCTCTCTCTCTCTCTCTCTCTCTCTCTCTCTCTCTCTCTCGCAACCTCTTGGAGGGGTATCCTTCTACCTCCCTCTCGCAGCCTCTTGAGGCCTCCTTGTGCCTCCCTAAACTACTCCTCGTGCCTCTCATTTATAGCTAAATTAGAGAAGAAGGGTTGTGGCTAAGAATAAGAGCTCTTTATGGAGGGGATCTTCGCAAAATCAACAATATGAAGCTTCCAAGATGCAATCTAATGCTCAAATCACAAATCTGATGGTTTCGTTGGCTTTGATAGGAGGGTCAAACTCCAAAACACTTGCTCAGAATTCTTCCAGATTACTCATTCTTTTTCTCCTTTTTTGGAGTGTTGTTTGTTACCTATAAACTACAATTGCGATGCTCGCGATTTTGCCAATCCTTTTTGCATTAAATCTCCAAAACTGACTGAAAAAACCACTTACTTTTTTTTAACTTGATGCCCTATTCTAGAAGTTTCCATAGAATTTTAAGATATTTACAATAAATAATATCTAAAATATTGAAAATATGCTAGTTTTATACAAAAATCTAGTATTTTTGGACCACCCATACTATATACACTAACGCTAATGACTAATATGGCTCATAAATTTCATTCACGTGGTAACTTTCGTTGATGGGTGGCTACAAACCTTGTTAATCCAAAAAAAATGTTGGGTGGGTTACAATCCTCTCTTTTTTTTTTTGCTCGAGTTTATTTTAGAGTTCTTCGAGTCCATTTTGCAAGAAGTTGAGAAGATTTTAAATCAAAGTTGGAATATCATAGTGATGAGGTGACTTGTTTTCGATTGGCTAACTTAAGTGGAAGCTTGGATACCGATGTAGTTGATATTCCTAATCTTTTTGCACATTTTGATGAGATGGAGCGAGTACTTCCACTCAATGAGAATTTTGAAACTTTTGCCTTAGTTGGTTGCAGAGGTTTGAATCATCAAAAATTGATAATTTAGTCCTTGCTTGTTTAGAGGAGCATGAACAGTTCCTTTCTCAATTTTAGCCTCCATACTGAGTTCCTTTTCTTGTTATTCTTGGAAAGTATTTGCGAAAATTTTTCATTTCCCTTTGTCTATTCTTCCCTTGATTTGGTCACAGAATTTCCATGAATGGAAGGCTTGGCTCAAGTTTGACACTTCCTCTTGAAATGTCTAGGCTCATTACAATAGTAGCACTATTGAGCATCACTATTTCTAACTGTGGAAGAAAAATATCTTATTGCACTTTTCTTAGCCTTTTTCCTTGAACCGACTGGCTATTGATCTTGAGCTCTCTTACTGATGTCATGTGGTCCCTTGTTTAGGATACCCTACCCCCAATATCCTCCACCCTTTGGATTGGATTGGATCTCTTGCTACAAAGACTTGGCTCGAAGCAATGCATCATGAAGGTTTGTAGGTTGCATCACTTCAAGTCAAGTATCCAATGGCGGGTTGAACTTGGCCACTTGTTGAGCAGTGTCCATGAATGGGACATATTTTTGAAGTGTGATGAATGTTGCGTAATAAGTCCCAAGCTCAATCCTAGCGGCACAGGTAGAGAGCTCATCATCATTTTCATGGTGTGATATACTAGCAAAAGGTATCTCCCATGCATTAGTTCCTTTAGTTACTCCCAATGGGTAGCTAACTCAAATATTTCTTGATCCTTGCACCACTATTTAAATTACCATAATCAAGGTTTTTCTAGAAACTTATGCTTGGTAATCATGGCTTGATTTGTGGGACTAGTTCCCATGACAAGGAAGTAGTCTTCCATTGTTTCTATCCATACTTTCGCATTTTTTTCCACATCTCTCCCTTTGTTGTCAAACTCGGATGGTTTGACCTACTTGAGGAGAAACTTCTTCTTTAGAACTTCGAGAGGATTTGGAGCTAATATAATGCCCTGGGGTGCAACACACAAAGTTAATCTTTGCGCCTTTGCATACAGACAATCACAATAAAATACATAAAGAAATAATATCAAGAAACTTAAATCTTCACAATTTAACAGACAATTTTGGAAAGAATATCTGTAACCTCTTTATCATTCCTAATTTTCCATAGGCAAAAACAATAACACATTGGAATAGAGATTATTCATATCAAACTAGGGATTCTGATATTGCTTAGATCTTACACAATTTGATGCACAATTTTGGAAAGAAAAGTTGCAACATCTTTATCATTCATAAATTTCCACATGCAAAATGGTAACGCATTGAAATAGAGATTATTCAAATCAAACTAGGGATTCTAATTACAATGGATTTAACCATGGAATCTGATACATCAACAACTTTCTAGGTTAGTGGCTTAGAAAATATATCTAAAATTTTGTATTTGAGGGGAAGGTTTGAAAATCCATCTTTATAGTAGTTATTATGGTGTGAGTGCCTTAAGATGGCAACATGCTCAGCTTGAAATATGCTGAGTAGTTGGTTATAGGTATAGCGGTTCTAATGAATCCACTCTCTACCTATGTTGAGAGTAGCGTCTAGACATGATTCTTTGAAGATAAAGAGCTTGGCAACCTCAAGGTTTTCCATCCACTTAATCCTCTTTCATTTATTTTGTAGGTAGGTAAGTCAGTCAGCATTTACGAAGTAGAAAACTCTACTTCGTATCCATTGTTGCTCCCAATACAATGGGGAAGGATTATACATACGCGTCAAGAGTCTCATGAAGAGATCCTACCAATCAAAATCTGGGAAGTGCATCATGGAGGTAGACATTGCCTAGAATACAAAGAATTTTTGCCAATCTTCATCCTTCTAAAGAGAGATTCCACCATTCATTAGATGACAAATCATTTTTACACTCAATCTTTCCTTAAACAGGGTTACAAACAAATCATACTATAATTTAATTTGATTCTACTTTGATACCACTTGTAACGTGCCTCTATCAAATGTCCCCTTGATAGAATGATTTGGTGGCCTATCAAGAGATCATTCTAGGCAGCAAAGCTATTTGAAACTCCCTTGGAATGTCACAAAATTTTCTACCTAGAATCACTTTGAGTCTACCTCATAGGGGAAGGTTTGATGTATTCCCACGAGAATCGACATGACATTTAGGTTGTTAAACAATACCATATGGTTACCTAACAATTTGACTAGCATTGATTACGAGCATCCGTTTTCTTAATTCAACCCAACTTGAAGTAGATGTGTGTTGCACTTGGTTCAAAGAGAGTGAGAGACAAGAGGAAGCTATTACATTGAACCCTCCCCCCATAAGGCAAGGTCATACCGCCACCCCCTAAAACATCAAAAGATCGACTCTAAACTGATTTTTGTGTAGGGTAGTCATGTTTTGGCTCTCCCCAATCTGTTTACTCTATTGTTTTGTGGGAAATCTCTCGGCTTATCAAGACCACCCTACCATAGGATAGATTTATCGATGATCCATGTTAACAAGGTTCATTCACATAATCGTAGGCATGAACATAAAGATAAGTTGAAAACAATATTTCCAAAAAATAAATCAATGGGGTAATATTGTTTTATTTGCATTAATTTAGCCATCCATATAGGACCCACCCAAAGGCAGAGTTCCCTAGGCACGAGGCTGGACGAGAGGAGTTTTCTTATGCTAATAACTCTACCCTTAGCACTAGGGCCTTTTGAGCAAGCCATCCCAAGCTCGTACGGGCTAGACTAGTCTTCGATGTGATCAACCAAAGCCTCCTTGTCCCCCTCATCACCTTTTAACTAACTATGCTCCCTAAAAAGAGACCTCTCACTTTAAGAGCTAGTCCTAGCATCTAAAACAATAGGTATAGCCCCTTGGTGAAGGGCTCCTATAGTTACCCTTGTTTGGGGGGGGGGGGGGGGGGGGGGGATAGTCTGTGTTTGAATTTGAATTGATTTAATACAAGATCTAATTTAGAATAAATCAAGCACAACAATCTTTCTAAATGCATCATTCCTACTAATAGTCCTTTGGGTGTAATCCAAATAGTTTGGGACTTATTCTAGATGGTGACCTTTTAATATCAAGTTTCACTTACTTATTGAGTATCATGAGTTAGAGGCAAAGGGTTGTTCTAACCCTTGGAGGGGAAATTAAATTCTAGAGTATATCTAAAGTTTATAGTTCTAGGGTCTTAAATTCTAAAGATGTTCCAATGAGTTTGATCTCTTGGTAAATAGAATATCAATTGAAAAACCATAATGAGCTATCAAAAGACACCAATCCCAACCTTATATGAAAACTCTCAAACCCATTAACAAAAGGATCAAAAAGCTCAAAAACTTGGAAGCAAAAAGGTAATTTAGCTCCAAAAATCAACCAAAAATAGCAAAAAATTAAGCATTTTAGGCACTCAACGTATCCCTGCTTGGGAGCATCATTGCAAGTCTTCAAAAAACAAGTAGAAACCTTTCTAGGCAATTAGCTATTCTATAAGAGGTTTGCTTTAGACAATCCATGTTATTGCCTCTTTAGTAGAAACTCATCTAAGTCTACGAAACAAAGCAACTCTTACCATTGAAGATGGTAAGATACATCATACCCAACACATGCACAAACACTAACACATAGACAAAAAAATTATTAGGACTCAACATAACAATCTTCACATATACCATAGACCTACATAATAATTTTAATATGAGCTACATACATATGTGACCGATAGCTTCATGTTGTGCAGACAAATACACATTAGCATCCCATAATCAAGCACATAGAAAAAAAGCATCAATCACACCATAATCCAAGAGACAAACATTGAGCATGACAAAACAAGATTGTCAAAATAGGACTAGATTTTGATAGAGAGGGATGGTAGGGAGAGACTATCAATATAAATAGAAAAGGATCAAGACATGGAGATAGAACCTAGCCCATGTTTTGGAGTTTATTTGTTCAAAAAGTGCAATGCTATGAGTGCATAAAGGTAAAGGGGTTTCTTATTTATTTGAAAAATTAATAGTTGGTTCATTATTAAATTTAGCCCATTAATGCAAGATGAGCCAATAAAATGATATCATCTATGCACTATGAATTGTAATTTATTATATTGGAAAGGGTTATTGCTTGAGAAGAGGGAGTTGAGGAGTTAAAGGCATTGAAATACCTTTTTGTGGAAAAGTAAACAAGAGGTCCTTCATCCTTTAATGAAAGAAGGGGGTTCTGATGTAGACTGGGTATTGCTAATGTTTCTCTTCATTCTTTTTTTTTCTTTTCTTTTTGTTTTCGGGTTTGGGTGAACCTTCTTGTTGCCTCTTATGTTGTTGGGTTGGTTTTGGGATGAGGATTGTTGTTTTGTTAAAGGTTATTATGTGTTTGGCTTGAAATTTAGGTGACTTGTTTTCTCTCTTTGTTTGTGTTGTTATTTGTATCTTAAATCAAGAAAATAAAAAGAAATCATGAATAAAAATCATGAAATGTACATGAGATGAATGCAAAATGGTGGGTGCAAGAAAATGTAACCAATTTTTTTGTAAAATAAACACAAAAATTTGCAATGGGCATCTATTACACAATAATCACATGCAAACAAAAAATAGATTGATCTAGGAACTAAAGCTCACTAAGTGTGGTATTAAAACAAGTTGAGAAAATTGATCCAATTTATTGAAGAAAAATACAAATGAAATTTAAAAAAAATTAATCCAAATCACCTTAGGTTAAAAATAAGAAAAATCAACCAAAATATTCAAAAATTCATAGCACAAGTTCCATAACCCAAAATTAAGATGTCATAAAAAGGTCCAAGTCAAAGGGACAAATATGACTACAATGTTGGAATTTGTGTTAGGGGAAAAGTTTGAGTATTTGAATGGAATGGAAGGAAAAGTGAGAAATTTATCTTATTTGCAAAAAATATGAAAGTTGGTTATTAGGGGTATTATAAATATAGAAAAAAAGTGAGAAGACATCTAAATAAAGGTCAAAATGTAGATGAAATGTCAAAATTGCCAAATTCTTTATTATTTTCTTTCTTTTTCTTCTTTTGATACTTTTGTTTTCCTTTCCTATCCTTGAGGGTATTTATACTTTTTCTCAAAGAACATGTCATTATGGTAGGAGGACCAAAGTCATTTTCTCCCATAACATTCTTTCTCTTTAGGGTATTTTCACCTTTTCTCAAAAGAACAAGTCATTATGGTAGGAATTCAAGTCCTTTTCTCCCATAACACCTTGTTTCTTTCTTTTCAGTAGGGTCAAAATATCGTTGATTATAGCCATTCATGCCACATTGTAGAATTGATGGAGAGAGGAGTGGAATAATGGTGGGTGTTGGAAAAGAGGGTACAAAAGAACTATCACTCTCCATTAAGATCATCATGAGGACATTGAAAAGATCAACAATTGATACCAAAAGAGAGGAGGTACATCTTGTAGTGATTGTTAAGATTCCCAAGGAGGGAATTACTTCTTCAAGTAGAATGGTAGTATCTACATACAGTAGGGTAATGGGTTTCCACACGAGAAATAGAGATGCATTGAGAAGATTTGGATCATCCTACTTTCTTTTTCACCTTGAAAGATCTGTGAGAGATGATCAACGAATATATGCGAGCTGCTAGGCTTTGTTACCGCCTCGAGATCAAACTCTTAGAGGAGAAGTAACCATTGCATGATACTCCATTTCACATATGTCTTGTTTACATCAAGAAGGATAGAGCTTCATGTTCCCAATAAGACTTGAAGTGGATTGACAAAAGATGGTGCTGAAACTTCTCTAGGGCAAACACCATAGCTTGGCATTCTATCACTATATAGTTTCTTTCTCTATGAGTGGGCTTCTAGTGGCATAGGAGATTGGTTGATTCATCTTTGAAGATTCTTTTTGACATAAGAGTGCTCCTAGCCCTTCCATAGATGCATCATTGTACACATGGAACTCCTTTGTCCAATTAGGATACTAGAGGACAGGTGTTTCATTTAAACACTATTCAAAGTGTTGAGAGCCTCTTTGCATTTAAGAGTCCAATAAACTCTACATCCTTCCTTAGGAGTTTATATAATGGTATTAATTTTGTTGCAAAATGAGCAATGCATCTTCTATAATAGCCCACATGACCTAGATATCCTCTGAACTACATCAAGTTGGTGGGTGTGATCTTAGCTAGATGTATTGATATTCTATGTGCCAAAAGAATGTGATCAAGAAGCACTCTTAAAGAAACTCCAAACATGCACTAGTCAAGGTTGAGAGAAATCACATACTCTCTATATCAATCAAACCATTGTTGTAAGTTTCCCCACCAATGCTTACAAAAAAGGTTGAAGACATAAAAGGCGTCCAGATAAACTTCAATAAAATCATGTAAATGGTTCTAGAAGGCCATCATCATCACACATTGAAAGGTAATGGAGCCATTGTGTAACCCAAATGGCATCACCGTGTATGGATAGATCCCCCATTCTATTGTAAAAGTTATCATGGATTATGTTGGGGTTTAAAGGCTACTTGTGCGTAGTTGTCTATATTTATCTTGTACTTAGTTAGTGCATGCACACTTCAACACTACAAGTGGCACAGCTGCCCATTACTATCATGTTTTTTCTTTATTCTTTACTATGGAATAATAAAGGCTTCAGATAAGTCACAATTAACTCATATTAGAGTGGACATTTGAGGAGCTTCAACCACTCTACATCAATTCAGGGCCAACATTGATCCTAAAAAGTTCCCATATTAGAGTTACAAAGGACAATAATTTTGTGGTACTCAAATGTTAGAAATGGAATATTATAAATGTAGAGAATAAAAAGACATTTTCCTAAATTTCCCTAATCCTTGAAGATCAATGGAGCCATTGTGTGGTAGATGCAAAGGAGAGGGCCACATTGCAAAAGACTTCTAAAATATAGCTCTTATAAAGGCCAACACCACTGATAGTCATCTAAAAGTATAGGAATCCACATTCAACTTCAGAGAATTGGAAGTAACCACTATAGCACATGATAAGAAGAAATAAACAATAACTCCAAGAGAGAATGTTCCACTACCAAAGATTATAAAGTTCAAACTTCAAACAATAAAGCTACAAAATAGTACACTGTGGAGCACCCGAGTGCAACAAAGTCTTCTAGAGATAGGCCAAGAAGTGAACTAGGAGATTTAATAGATAGAACATATGGAAATACATCTAACCTTACGTAAAGCGGTGATGTAGCCTTTTCTCAAAGAAAGGTAAAAGATGAAAATGGGTATAGCCCCTTTCCCAAGCCTAACCTGATACATTCTGCCAAGCTGTTGATGTTATTTTTCATTTGCCAAAAAAGGTTCAAAAGCATTTTGACAAGAAGATATGGAGTAAGGATTTCAAATTAGCAACAACAAAGACCAATAAAATTCCAAAGCCTATGAAGGAGGTAGATGTGGCTAACAACTACTTGGATCTTGGCACCCTAGAGATTGACATATGGATTGAAAGGAGTTTTATCATTGATGCATTGATAGATGGAGGTTTCTCAGCGATTATAATGATAGATGTGATGATGAAAGACTTGGGGATTTAAGGCATGTAACCTACCTATAGTGGCATATCAAATTGATGGATCATTAAAAAATAAAGGCCTTGGAAATCCTCCTCTATATGAAAACAACTAGGCTGAAAGAGATTATTGGTTGAATTATTTGGTGGTAAAACCCAACTCGTATGGAGCCTCTTATCCATTATTTTTGGAAAGACCGTAGAGATGTTTGAAGCAAGGGCAATAATTGATTGGTTCAAAGGGACCTTAACCTTGTTGGGGAACAAAATATAGTAGTAAAACAAATTTTGCCAAAGAGGATAGAAGTAAGGTCACTGATAGTTGGCATTGTAAGTCAATTACCAAAAGAGGTAAAGCCCCTCGCCAAAGGTGAATATACCTCGCTAGATTTAAGTGTAACCTCTAAAATCAATTCTAACTTTGGAATTGAAGTAATGATGTAGTATTTCCCTTGTAACATGGCTCTCCTAAGGCCTAATATAGAAGAAGAGTTCAAAACAAAAGGCATGTTCTTCTCTTACAGAACCCCTTCAAAAGTAGAAGCAAAGTCTAAAGATAATGATTCTCAAAGTGAGGATGAAGAGTCCATATAGTGAAAAGATGATGTTGATAATGATAAAGCTGTAGAAGCCTTATCGAAACTAAAGATCTTCTTATGATGGATGCATCCCTTTTCAATTGATTAATGGTTCTCAAAGCATGCAGAGGATGTACAAGAAGTGGATGAAACAATCTAAGATTCACTTTTTTCCATGACTGCTATCACCCTAATAAACCCTTTTCAAGAAATGATGATGATGATGTCGCACACCAAGCGCACAAAATCCTCAAAAGTAGAGTTTCGATGTTCCTTGCTATGTAACATTCCTAGATGCCTCATTAGAGGATGAATCATCCAATCAAGAAGTGGCAATTCCTAAGATTTATCCTCAAGTGGTATCAGAATAGTTGCAGTCTAGCATAATAAAAGCAAGTTCTAGTGGCGCATCAGAAGAAGTTCCATTGAAGAAGTCTAATTTGTATCAAGAAGCCCTTGAAGATACTTTCATAAGAGGCATGGAAGGTGAAAATCAATCAAACTTCATCTATGCAAATAGAACTAAATGTCATCTTAGAGTGGACAGTAGTCTTTCTAATCAGGATTTATTAGTCTTGCATGATATAGTAAAGGAGAATCTAGATGTGTTTTTATGGTTGTACAAGCACTTGAAGGTGATTGATCCTACTATATGTTAGTATCACATTGATTTGGAGCTTGATACCAAGCTAGTCTAACAATGCCAATATCGAGTGAACCCAAACTACATTTCTCTAGTAAATACCAATTTGTTGAAGCTCTTGGATGTAGATTTCATATACCTAGTAGCCAATAGTGAATGGATTTTTCCCATTGTGATGTTCCCAAAAAAATAAATGGAAAGCTTCGTATCTATGTGGATTTTCAAAAGCTCCAACTCAAAAACCAAGAAAGATTTCAATTCCTTTCGTAGGTCTATTGTTGTATACAATTGTAGGCTACAAGCTATACTCCTATTTAGTGGATAGAATCAAGTGTAGATTGTGGAAGAATATCAATCCAAAAGGGTGAGCAAGCATGAGAGTGCCATAGTCCAGACTAGTTGAATCATCAGTTGATATCTACAGGCTATAGTTCTGAAGCCATCTCCCTTGGTGTAATGTGTCTTGTGATTCCACAATGTATCTGACCCCTACATATTCTAAGATCTTGATCTATCAACTACCTCCCTAGGTATGCCTCTTTATTAGTAGTAGACACTATTTGACATCATCAATAAGACAAAGCCAATCTTCATTTGACAACCATTGAGTGATGTGAGCTTTCAACCTAACTGGATGGGGATGTAAGTATGGATTGCCCTTTGTATCTATCAACATAGCATGAGACATAGGGTGGGATGAGTGACCAATCCTTGCCCTTTCAATCCAAATGAGAGATGAGACATGTGAATGGAGCATTGCACCCACGGGTTGGGCCTCTCAATGCATAAAGCACAATCTGTTTTGCGTACTGTACTATAAGGCTCCCTGACCTTTTTTCTTGCATTGTATGCCAGACAAATCAAGATGCATGATTGCACCATCAATTGTGCACAAGGTATACAACCTTTGCACAAGTGGCCACGAGGATTACATCAATGGGTCTCAGGAATTGGGCTGCTCTCCTATATCTATCACTAGAGTATGAGATAGAGGGGGGACTATATGTGATTGATTTTTTTCTTCAGTCAACTGAGAGATGCGAATTAAGAGATATTCAAACAATGGTGATATATATATTCACATTTCCTTATGCACACATAGATAGAACCTTTGCAATTAAAATATGACACATCGCTCTGTTTTGAGCATTGCATTACAAGGCTCCATGGTCTTCCTTCTTACATCTATGCTAGATTTTTAGGGATGCATTGATGTACCATCAATTATGCACATTAACATACTCCCTTTGAGGCCCTCAATCTTATCAATTTCTAAACTGGGTGTAAGCTATGGGTTTTTCAACTTCTTAGGCAACGTGAGCCATGGAGTGAGAGATTGATCTATCATTCCAACATGAGTGATTGTTAAGCTAAGTGCTATATTCTTTGTCAATGATAAACTGGTGGCCTTTATTAACAACACCACCTCCCTGGGTGTTACTGTATGATCCCCACTATGATTGGAGCATACTATGCCATGTCCTGGTACGTCTTGTAGTCGACTCTCCGACCCCTTGATGAGCAAAAACAATCATTTTCAAAAATTGGTAAAAGGGGCCAAGTATTTATAATCATACCTCTTGTGTTTGTGAGTGTATGCCATATTTTAAGTGTGAAGACACAAGGGTTGGGTTGATTGTCAATGTCTTGGCCCGTGTTGATTAGTATAATTGGTTTGTTAATGTCTTAAGTGTGGGGGCATGTCCCTATGTGTCTACTTTGCATATTATCATGACAATGCCCCTCTCCAATCTCCAAATGATTAAATTATTTTTCTATACCCTAATGGGGTCCCTTCCCCACCCATCAATCATGTCATACACCTTACCTAGAGGTTCTCCCCTTTCCTTTTTGTAACAGTTTTATTTTGTGGGGGTTTTCCATGTGAATGCATCTTAAGTTCATTTGAACTATAATTGTATGTCATAGCTCTATTCGTTCCCTTGAATTAGACACTCTTACCTCTTACAATCCCCTATTTTGACTCACAGTTCACCCATTATTAATTTTTGAATACTTTTACACTATTTGAATATATTTCTAAATGACCACCTCATATCTTTATAACAGCAGGAATCTGACCTCCCAATCCTAATTTTCTCTTTGAATAGGACATTTTTCCCTTTTACTACCCTTTGTTTCGAGCAATAATTTATATGTTCTCTATTTTTTAATACTTTTACGTAAATTGGATATGTTTCCATGTGAATGCACCTTTTTTGTATTG
This sequence comes from Lygodium microphyllum, assembly GCF_053477565.2. NCBI lineage: Eukaryota > Viridiplantae > Streptophyta > Polypodiopsida > Schizaeales > Lygodiaceae > Lygodium > Lygodium microphyllum. The sequence continues at coordinate 8,660,276 of NC_141164.1, read as the reverse complement.
CAATTGGGATTTTACCTTACAATCCCACTCCTCCCCTTTCCCTTGACATTTTTCCTTTTTGCAACATGTTAGTCCAACACACGGATTGATCGTCATTATTTTTTGATGGATCTCGGGTATTTTTTCTTTGTGTTTTTAACGTTTTTCCTTGTGAATACTTACATTTCTTATCAAAATTGTGTTCAGACTTGATAGTTCTATCCATCTCATCACCATGGATATTTTTTCTCCTTTGTGCACTCCATTTCAATAGATGAATTTTTCGTTATTAGTTTTTGACCATGGTTTTGTAGGCATTTTTTGACATTTTCCTATGTTAATGCCCCCTTTTGCCATAGGACACATCATTCACATTGTCCAATCCTTTCCCACTATCACCTTACCCACTTTTTTTTTAAATGCTTCTATTCGATGCATGTATTTTTTTAATATAAGTTTTTCAATGCGTGCTTACATGAATGCCCGTATTTGTTTTATGATGTATGCCATCATGTCCAACATGTCGTGCAACCTTATACATGTTTTCGTGTGGTGTCAACCTTCTTTGCATGTGTGGCCCCTCACCCTCTCTCCCCCCTCTCCTCCTTCCCCTCCTCCTTTTTTGTCTGCTTCTTCATCTTTCTCTTCTACTTCCTCCTCTCTCCTCTTCTCCTCTCATCGTTGCCACTCCTAGGTGCACCCACCCACTACCTACCACCAGTTCATGTTCAAAGAGAGGGGAAGAGATAAACAAGAATGGGAGCTCTGAATAGAGAGAAGTGTACTCTCTCTTCTTCTATTATTCGTTCATTGTGTAACACACATAAGATTCTAAGTCCAAGTCACACATACAGTGTTTGCAAATAGGTCACTAATTGACCAAACATCCCTAACTTGTGTTAAGTTTTACTGACTCATTATTATGCAACCCATGACTAGTAACAACTACCTATAGTTGTAATAAGTAGAGTCGGTGTCAATACCATGGAGGATGAGCTCGATTTTCAATACTCCCCCTCAAGCTCAAGTCAGCTATTGTACTCCAAGTAGCTCCCCGAAGTAAATAAACTTATCTCCACCAAGTGATTTGGTAAAGACATCAGCTACCTGGTCTTTAGTCTTCACATGAGGAAAATCTATATGTCCTACAAGTACCATTTCCCTGATGAAGTGATAATGAACTTCTATGTGCTTTGACTAGCATGCTAGACTGTGTTGCTAGCCAACAACACACTACTCATGTTGTCACAATGTAATGTGACTTTCTTGTCCATCTATATACCCAAGTCAAGTAATAGTTTCAACAGCCAAATCACTTCACACGTAGCTAAGGTTGCACTTCTATACTCTACCTCTATGCTAAAGAGAGTAATTGTATACTCCTTTTTACTGCTCCAGTTGACCATACTACTTTCAAGATTGAAAGCATAACCATTGGTTGATCATCTATCATATGCACATCCAACCCAATCAACATCAGTACATCCTATCAAATCAAGTGGCTTTCCAAACTCTCTTTTTTTTTTACACATTGTAAATTTACAAACTATTGGATTGTTTTCTTGGTTTTCTTTCTAGATGTAGATTTGTCAATTTTCCATGTGCTCCTTAGATTGTATTCACACACTCTTCAGGTACTATTTTTTCTATGAACAAAAAATCATATTTAATTGATAAGAAGAATCTTGGTCTTTTTCAAGTGTATATGTGCTCAATACACAATTATAAATAATAATAATAAAATAAGCCCACCATTCACATTGCACATACAACATGCACCAAAGACACACCACCTTAGCTTGTAATGAAATGAACCAATCATCACTCTCACATGCACTGGCAAAAAGTGCTTCACACATATTAATTTTTAACTAATGAATTTTGCATTTAGAGACCCTAAGAATCGTGATCACAATCGTGAGTTGTGCTTTATGCATTGATCGATTTAATAAAGATTGTAATATATAATTAAGGAATCAACGTTTTCTTTTCTAAAGGTTGATCACCTAATTTTTTTAAAAATTCCCATTGATAATAATTTCTTAAAATCCACCTAACATTAAATCTCAATCCATCCACACTACACATCTATCACCTAATTAATGAACGCACTATGGGGGTTTGTGGGTGACACAATCTGATAGTGAGTCTTTGTAGTTCAGTTCAATTCAGTCTAGTCCATGGCATAGAGTTGTTGATGCATTGCAGTTTATTGATTTCATGGTATTTTGTTGGTCACATTTGGGATACGCTCTATATTTTCTTTTGCTTTTACTGCCAAATACAGGGACCAAGGTGCCTATTTGTTTCTATATCACGAAGCTATCGATCTCACATGTACGTAAGTCATGTCAAAATTTTTCCATAGGACTATGATTTGCTTGGGGTGGTAGGTCATGTTGCATTAGGAGAGTTTTGAGGTCTCAAAAATGCCCTTTAAGCGATCCTAGAGAGAGAAAATATTTTACAAAATAAATTATTTTTTATATTTTTAAAAACTTTTATATTTTGGTAAGTAAATGTATCAAAATGGTTAATAGGTCATTGTCGTGATATTCTCATGGTCACGTCAAACCTAGAAATCTAGGCTGCTATAAAGGTGACAAAGATTGTCATAATAAAGATCTTACTCATCCTCATTAAAGTGAAAACTAATATTCAATTTGAATTTTTTTCGATGTTTGATTACTTTCCTCCATTCTCACTCCCTTCTTTCTTTCATGTTCTTACTAGTTTCTTCTTCGTTTTCCTTTTTATTTCTAATTCGCATAGTTTTTCAATCCAATCTTCTAATCACATTCTTAGCTATGGATCAGTCGTCTAATGATCTCTATAGCTATAGTAAAAGACCTCTCTATCATCTTCATATTGAGTTGTTGGATAGTGAGTATGAACCAATAAGAAAGAGAACAAAATCCATTACTATTACAAAGTCTATAAAACATAGACTCTGGTTTGAAGGAAAAAAGAATCTTGATCTTTGGTTAGATAGTAGGCTATATTCCAAAGATCCTAGCAAAAATAGCACTACGCCTTTCTATTATAGCTCTTCATTGATGAGGTTCATTGGTGATGGTTATAATGGGTTTCTGGGTTATACAGTTAACTTGGTTGCAAAAAAGGATGTCTTCAGATTGGAGAACTATCTTTTATCAAAACATAACAATGAGTTGTTGCAAAAGCTAGAGGGTTGTCAACAAAGGATTCATTCGTTGGAGAAACACATCAAATCTTATCAATGAAAGCAAACTATTTTAGGCCTTCAAAATCAACAGAAGGCTTTTAAAATTTATTGAGAGACTCAAACGAGAAGGAGGTGCTTGTAGTAAAATAATCCAAGCAACAAGATACATTATTCTTCACTTTAAAAATATTAAATATGGCTTTATTTGTAATTAATTGTATTGATTTGTGACGTTGATTTTGTTTAGGTCTCTTCTTCAACCGAATGCAAGTAAAAGAGATTCTTTAAAAGCATCTCAGTTGTATCATCTTCTTTTTCCTTCAGTAGTTTCAAAAGATATTTTGGAGAAGAAGAAATTTAAAAATGCAAAGAAATAATGCTTAGAGTCATTTATAAAGAATTGTTCTTTGGATACTTAGTTGGTGCAGAAGACACTAGATAGTTTCGGTATCAGTTGAGATTCTTATATATAACTTTTACAATCAAATATGAAGCAAGGAAAAGTACACAATTACATATTTCCAAGGCCATTTGTGGTTAGAACTATCAAACAGAGAGTGAATAACAAAGTGATAGAGATTATGGGTGAGCGTTTCCATATTAAGGCTAGCTTCAAGGGTAAGAAAAAGAAAGTTGTATTCAATGAATTTAACAATATTTTCCTTGACTTGCCCACCCTACAATGTTTAATGATCGAATTCTATGACTTGTCACTAGAATAGGAACAAGGAGTGGCTAGATTTGTGGTTAAACTTTATAAAAGTGAGATTTTGAAATGCACAAAACTAGAGAGTGCCTATATTACCTTGATGAATAGAGCACTTTCATCAAATCACTACAATCACTAAATGTCATTTAGTGTTCAATCAAAACACATCTGGTGGCTAGGAGCATTCAAAGTAGATACAAAGGATTTTGATATATTGTATTGGGTTTTTCATCGAACACTAATACATGATGTTTTTAAGAGAAAACAAGGAGGAGAAGAGCTATTTGTTGAAGGATTTGGGAACTATAAGATTGAGTGGCATATAGCTGGTGACTTAAAGACACTCAAATGTATGTACAATGTATCAAAGGAATCCAACTCCAAATCTCCTTGCCTATATTGCATGTCTCCAACCATAGAGTTGAACTCAAGAAATTGAAATAGGGCGCCATGGGCACAACAAGGATCCACAGTTTAAGCCAGTCCTAAATATTCCTTTAGTGAACACCCATATTTTTACACTTCGTGCACTCTACAGGATAATTGAAAAGCTTGTTCATCTTTATATAGGATTTTCATAGAAGTTAAAGCCATTATTAGCTAGAACATATGCTATAACAAAGATTTAAAAAGTCTTATCTGCTATTGGTCTGCATGGTGGTAATGTTGTTATTGAACCTAATCTTTAAAAGTCTAAGGATGGCAATTGTGTCCCCAAAAAGCCATCTATTGGGGGAATGAAGGCTAGAAGGTTCCTAGGCTTTCATGGGAGACTTGGTAAGATAAACTCTAGGAATGGTAGCTTAACTATTAGATACAATCAGTGGAAGTCCCTACATAATGTAGTTAAGGATCATGTTAATAATGGACAAGCTTGGAATAGAAAAGCCAATGTTTGGGAAACACTAGACAAAGTATTCTTTTATTATGATAAAACTAAATGGAATGATGATGATCTCAAAGACTTTAAAAACCAATTGAATCTTTTTAAAAAGACAATGACAGAATCTTGGGATAATCAACACTTCACTCACTATATGGTAAAAAGTTTGCATATGTATGTCTCTTTATTGTTTGACTCATGTAAGGTTGTTTAATTGACTTTATTTATTTATTAACTATGCCTCATATTTTATACAACCATGCTCCATATTTTATCAATAAATATGGATCTCTATCTATCTAGTCAATCCAAGATATGGAAAAATCACATTATCAAGCAAGAAAAATTTACTTTAGACACACAAGATATGGAGGTGGAAGATACAAAGCTAACAGTTTATTACAGGTCTTCCAATGGTTCTACAAACAAATTTGACATAAATTCAAGCTCAAAGACACAACCACATCATGTAATACATAATCTTTAGCAAGGACTATACAAACTGTCACCCAAACAAGAAAAGAGAGATAAACTCTTGTGCAAAGCAAAGATTTTTAGAATGGTTACAAAATAGACAAAGAGATGGAAAAATATGAATTTCAAGAAACCCTTGACATCTTTTAGTCTGACTTTGTTGCAAAAGAGTATCTATTTTCAAGCAATTCACTAGGTCCTCTAGAGAAATCTTTTATTTCATACCACTCAATGAGACCTCTACATTTCAGGAACTCTTGTTTCCTATAGCCTGGAAGGAGTTTCAAATTCTTAGCATCTCCTACATGGGAGAGCAAATAAGAGCCAAAAACTCCAAAGTTTCCTGCCCTAGATCCACTATATCCAGGAATGAATCCAAAAACTCTTACAACTTCTTTCTTCTCCACCAAAATTATATTATTTGATCCTCTATTGAAAACTTGGGATCCAATCACCTTTGAGATAGCTTTCAAAGCCATCATTGGCCGGCTTAGAAAGCTTGACAACCTATTATGATAAATTGCAATTGTTTGATTATTTAAGCTTCCAATATAATAACCAAGGCCTTGCCTTTTGCCAAGCTTCAATGGCCTTGAGCCCTTAGCTCTTCCAAGAAAGTTGTATGCATCTTCAATTTCCATTTGCACAATAAAGCACAGTGTGTAATATGTCCAGAGATAAATATCCAATAATATTTGTCTGTAATGCATAACATACTCTAATATAAACCACAATGGATATCTTAGAATTATCTTCCATACCTTAGGGTTTTCATATTCCTCAAGAAGACTATCATCATAAAGATTTATTGAACTTTTTGGTTTCTCCTCTAATGGAGACTTCAGTTTCTCTTCATACCCCATGCCATCAATACTAAGTCTCTATTGAATTTGTAAGAACTCTTCCTCTAGAGGTAGCCCCCCCCTTTTCATATTCCACGATCTAATAAATACATGAATGCAAGGCTACAAAGTTGTCTTGAAAATTCTCTCCCTCAACATCAAGATTAGCTAGAAATTCTTGTTCATAACCTATAAAATCCTTATCATTTTGACCCCATGCTGTAAGGATTGCCAAGCAATAATCTTCTCTCAGATAAAAAAGATGTTGGATATCGTTTAGTAATATATATATCTTTTTGTTGATGAGGTAACTCGAAAATGTTGGGACACATTCAAGAATACCTATTTCAATCTCTGCACTCAACTCTATCTCCTTTTCTTCCAATTTTGTAATATTCTCACTTTTAAACAAAGCAACATCAAATCCATGCACTAATTGGTTCTCAACATCCTCCTAAAATATTTCTCCCTTTTCTTCAACCTCTTTATCTTTGCTTGCAATATCCTCTATCTACTTCTCTTGTATTGTGTCTAAAGAACAACTATCCATATATTGAAGATATATAATAAATCCAACATCCTTCTGTACAAGAAGACATTAATGTGTAATTTCGATGAAAAGGGCAATCTGCTTCCCACTTCTTGAATTCCTCATCAATAAGGCTAAACCTTGTTTGCAATGTTATTCTAGCAGCAATGGTAGCTTCCACTACATCATTGAAATGGACAAATCCCTCAATCTCTAGGCCTTCAACATGTCTATTATAAAACTCCCTATAATCCTTCAGTTTGTCTTCAAGATCCTTCAAGAGCTATTGCAAATCAAAAGGAACATTAAGCATATCTTTGATGTAAACAAATTTGGATGAATTTCCAATTGCATGGAGAAAATCAAAGAGGTTTTCATCACAGGTATCCTCCAGATCCTCTTTCTCCATTCCCTCTAGAGAAAACTTCCTTTTAGTCATCCTGATTACTCAAAGAACCAAATCCTGAAAACAACAACACAAGTCTAGAGATACAATATACCAATTCACATTTTCTCACATCCAAAAAAATTGTCTAAGTTATGTATAACATACTCACTAAGGAAAATTGAGCAAGGCATTAGTGTGAAACTAGAATAATGAGCCACAATTACAATTTATTTCATTCATCTTACATGTCTAAATCCATATATCATGTTTCACATTTATAAATGCTTGAATAACATAGCATACATGTTAAATTGTACAAAACAAAACAACAGTGCCTTATGAAATGTGAATTGATCCTTTGGATAGCAAAGCAGGCATAAAATTTCACACTTCATCGGGCAAAACATTATTCTAGTTGGAGGACTTATGAAACGTGACAACGGTTTCCCGAAACCCTTTGGTTGAAAATTTTTCATATCATACTGCAATCAATCATTTTAGATGAAAATTAACAATTTTAATGAACTTTGATTCCTCCAAATACTCATTGAACTATTTTCCAAAGATTGTAGAAAAACAGTGATAAACATAAGTTTGCTACCTAAAAATTATATTGCTTTCTCAATATAAATGGGCCTTTTTGAGAATATGCTTACTTTAGGCTTGCCATGCCTTGTTGAGGATATGGTTATGCATGAGAAATCAATTTTCTTGGAAGAAAAATTTGCTTAAACATGAGCTTGAGTTCTTGTATATATGTGTCAACTATTACCATGCATTTGTTCAAAAAAGTACCACACATTCATTCCTTAGAAGAGTTGTATTTAAAGTGAAAATGAAAAGTCTAAATATTCTCTTTTACACCCGAAAAGTGGTGCCATAAAAGCGCCATCATGTCCAAAAATGTTAGTGACACGTGGCAAAGTTTTGAGGCAACAAGGGTCTACGTGGAGCACGTGTCAATTTAACTGCACATTATAGCAACCACATGTGTGAACAAATGTCCTTTTAAAACTAATTTTTGGACCACAAAAGTGTTTTTTCAAAGACCAAGCTCTTTCCCTACTTTGGAATACTAGCACAAGGTGACTTTGTCACAGCCAAAAAGTCTATAGCATCCTCCAAATAGGCTAAGACTTCATCACCCCACACAGAACGTGCTAAAGTCTCAAAAATGTAATTTTCTCAAAAAATCTTAGTAAGCTCAATAATGATGTTATTTTTGCCAAATTTTTCTTCAAAATCTTCTCCGAACCTGTCCAAATTTTCTTCAAAAATTTTTTATGAGTGAAACACGATAAGGCATAGCTCTCCCCCATGCAAAGTAGCCATATCGTGTTTCATACATCGAGAGGGGCTCTACAATAGATTAAAATAGCCCAATGGTATACTGAGATTGGTTTGGGAAACTAAATGTATTGATTACTATGCTTTTGTGTTCAAGAAATGGGAAATTTGAAAGATCTTGGCTAGTCCAATAGCAAAATCATGTTCTAATTGCTTGCGTACTTATTTTTCAATTTTTCTCCGAATGTGACCAAAATTTTCACAAAAAAATGTAACGTATGAAACAAGAAAAGGCATATGTCTCCCTTACCTAGAAGTCCCAACTCACATTTCATACATCAGAGGGCTACATTGTTCAATAGAAATTCAAGCTGGAAGGATAGCATAACTGAGATGTATTATTAAAGTTTGATTTTCTCATTTGATAAAATAAGTTATTGTCAAATAGTGAATATATGATTGGATTTGGATTGAAACTATTTGAGTAGTGTTTGTTTACCAATAAGTGACTGTAAATGACATTATATTAGATTTTGGGGATCTTTCCTAATTTTGAGTTGTTTTTGGTTTTATCTGGAGATTTCAGATGGCTAGAATTAAGGCTATTGCAAGAAAGCATAAAGTTGATCCTAGAGGTCTTGCTTCAATGATCCATCAATCCTACAAGCCTTCCAAACTTACAAGGAAATCAAAGCTAAGGAGAAAGTTTTCACAACATATTAGATGTCTAAAGGAGATTAGAAGTGCAATGAAGGCTTTGGATAATGCAATTCCAAAACTGCCTTTTCATAGGCTTTTTAGAGAAATTTGTGACAAGCATAGTCTTCATAGTTTTAGATGGACAAGGGCAGCTCTCAATTGCATTCAGGAGGCTGCATAAGATTTTTTTATTGAGGTTTTGCAATATTCCTATATATATGCTACTCATGCACATTGGCTTACACTTATGGGACAAAGACATGATAATTCTTAGGAGGTTGAGATATAGGTTTTTAAAGGTCCTTGAGCCAATCCCCCTTTCTTATAAAGGCTTTCAATGTTTTAAATGTTTCTCCATATAGAAAAAAGAAAGGTGATCTAGGTCCTAAGGTTGAAGATGTCACCCATGAAAAAGGCACAAGATTACATGAGAAAGAGGAAAATGCTACAAAAGAGCAAGCAAATAAATGGAGGGAGTATAAAAGGAAGAAGGAAGAAGGAAGAAGAAAAGGAAGCAGAGTAGCTCCCATCTTTTGAAGAAGAGCTATCTACCCTTCTTGAAAGGGCTAACCCTAAGGGCTTCAATATCTGTTATTTTTCACCTGGTGATATTAACAAAAGATCTGATATGGTATTTTTTAACTGTGACTATATTCAAATCCTCAAGAATAAAATGAGAGAAGTAAATGATTCTATTCTTCTTGCTGGGATGCAGTATAATATATCAAAATTTATTTTTACTTACTATATTTTTCTAGCAATAGGCTTTCATGTTGATGCTCACAATCTCCATTTCTTTGCTATGTGTGTAATGTATAAGCTCCCCTTTGATATACAACAAGAACATTGATCCATCTATCTCATACTATATGAGAAGTGAGCTTGATGCAAGTGCATTTGATCATTGATTCAATCCAATTGACTTTGAAAATTTGGAGATTCTTCTAATTCCATACAATGAAAAGTAAGTAATTTGATATTTTGTTAGATTTTATGATATTTTGTTTTGCTAAATTATTGAAATATAATTATTTTTAGTTCTCATTGGAGCCTAATTGGAATAGACTGTGTGAAAATGTAATATTTTCTCATCAATTCTATGAAAGGAAGCCATGGAAATGCCAAGTTGTAAGTTATATAATCCAGGGTTCTCATTGATATTTTGATCTTTTTTTTGTAATTACTCTAAATGTTATTGTCTTTCTAGTATAGAGCTATGAAAACGTTGACTGAAGTACTAGAGAAAATGCCTCCCATGCCTTCTAATTTACTTGCAACAATGCAATATAAACAAGTTGTGGTAAGGTCTTGATTTGAATGGTTGGAACATAATAAGAAAATTTATTCTATAAACTATCATAAACAAGTTTCATAGTTTTACTTTATATTGTTGATTGCAGTGTCCTCAAGATGATAGTCACTCTTGTGTGGTTAGAGAGTGATTGCAAATGCCAGAAGATTGGTTAGGTTTATTTATCTCAATGAAGATAAACTTATAAAGGTAATGTGAAAGATACTAAACTTTAAGATTGAGGTTTGTTGCAAAATAGTCCATTGATGATAATAATATAGTTCATTGTAAAAAATAATAATGAGCTAAAAATATTTTCTTACAAATGTATTACGGTCTACAAGGGGTTACTATACAAGTAAGCATATTTGGTAGATAAGAGGAAAGGTTATGAAGTACATAATGGTCAATTGTATGCAACCGACAAGAATGGACAATAGTGGGGGTTGGACATTGAAGGAGAGGAGGTGCATGTAACTGCAACAAGTGAAGCTATGCCTTCAACACCCAAGGTAACCAAAGCATCAAAGAAAGGCAAAAGGACTCCTAGAAAGGATGTCCCTTCTCCTAAGAAAAGTTCTCAAAAAAAGAAGTAGCTTTGCATCATTGCTTGTAAGCCCTTGTGTGTATAAGTCATGGAGATGGCTAACAAAAAATTTTCATAAAATTTATACATGTATTTTATATTGATAGTAAAGAGATCTTTTCTTCAATATCCTTGCATTATATATTATTCTCTCTTCTTGTTGATATATGCAAAAAATATGTTGCAATTGTTTAATGATCATGAAGTGGAATAAAAAATACACCTAAGTAGATATAATATGATTTAAAACTTACTCGTTTGTTATTAAGTTGGAACACAAATGAGCATGGTAGTTCAATATCTTCATTCTATAAATCCATCCTCACTTAATGTAGCGTACATGATGATATAACCTTTACGATTGCAATAATGTCCTCATTGAGCCAAACATTAAGATCCACTATAGGATCTTTGCTAAAATTATTAAGATTTTGGTCTAAAGCAACTAGACTACCACCAACATAATGCCATCTACTATAATACAAGCTAAGGATAAAATTTTGAGTAGCAATCATATATTTACAAGCTATAGAGTCTTGATCTATCTTAAATATAATTTTTATTTCTGTCCTAGTGTCCCATCTCTCATCAACAAATTGTATGACATAATCATATGCTAGTCTCTTCACTGAAAGCATGGTCGTTGATCTTCTTATCTCAACATTAGAAAAGAAGTCAAAAAATATATTGATAGGCATAAACAAAGTAACTTTTCTTATCCTACTTGAAATATTAGGTTTTAATTCTCTCTGTATCTCAAAAAATATTTTACATCCATAGCCCTCACTAGTAGCTGGACTTGGCAAAGGCCACTCAAAGCTTGAAAAATCGGGCAAAGGAAGGGGGAAAATTGATCCCCATTGGCTACGTTGCATGGGGACAATATAAGAATTGTCATAAAAGAATATTCCATTCTTTGCAAGCTCTGTCCTCTTTCTACCTTTGTACATTTCTTCTCCAATCGAACCCATGCATCACATCAATAACATTAATAATAAACTCGACTGCTTGTCATTCCTCAAGATCAAAGGGATAGAAATCTATAAGACAAATAAACAAATGTTATAATGGAAAACCTTGAACCAAGTTCAAGAAAAGAAAGACTTTAAGAATCAAATTCTTACAATTTGGTCTATATATTGGAAGATTTGAAGTTCGAGGTTCCAAATATAGCTCTCTGTGCATAAACACATGTTGTACCATTACCTCTTTCATGCTATTCTTATTTACTTCAAGCTTGAAATCTTGGATTCTACCCTTCCGAGCATAAATGAACAAGCTCTCATATCTTTGCCTTTTTCCATGTTTTGCCTGTTGATGGTGATCCAACTACCTTTGCTAATGATTGTAGAAGTCCATCTTCCATCTTTTTGGAATGAGTTAAACACTGATATGGATGTGATTTGGGAGCTTAGACATGTTGTTGAAATTTGAATTTCTATATCCATAGAACACACACACACACACACACACACACACACACACACACACACACACACACACACACACACAGAAAGAGAACTAGGCTACCACAAAGGAGGAAAAAACATGAGAGGGATAAAAGAAAGGAGGGGAAAAAACGTACCAAGCTTTTTACTAGTTTTAATTTAGATTAAACATGTCATAATCATTAATCTAGACATATCATTAAATCAAAGTGGTCAAGACTGTATATCATTAATGCAAAGAATGTCATAATCACGAATATAAGAGACTAAAAATAGATATTGATCATACAAATTAGTAATATTATATATATCTCTCTCTCTCTTTTTGTAAAATAATTTTTTTTCTTTTTTTAAATAGAAGCTCCATTATGAAGGCTTTGCTCCTATTTGTCTAGAGCACTCTCTTTCTATCTCCTAAAAGGCATTTTCAAGACTCAAATCTCCCTTAATGTGTCCATGTAGTTTATTCGGTCAAAATCTTATCAGTATTATGTTTGTTGTTTTCAAGAATCTTTCTATGTTTTTGTGGTGTGTGTTTTCTATGCAAATTTGAATGGCACCTTAGCATGCCTAGTATGTTTCCCTAGTTTCCAAAGACTACTCTCCCCTGTTGTAGTTGGACCTTATTTAGAAGGTTGGATTATCCAACTTTGTGACTAATGCCTTGTGTTGTTTGTTTCGAATGATCCTACTCTCTATGATGATTTTCTTTCATCATATAGCAAGCGTGTAGGTCATGTTGGGGATACCACCCTCACATTGTCCCCTAGAGGTCTAGGGAAGGCTTTGTCTCTTCCCTATCAAGGGGAACCCTTTCCATCATCCCATCAACTATTAGATAATGTAGAAAACATGAAGCTCTTATAGAAACAAAGTAGAGATGCTGATGCTAAATGAGTTAGCACTACTTCAAGTGTCTCAATATCCATGATTTTAGATCCCCTGTGGAAGCAACTCTGCCAATTTTTGTAGGATGAGTTCATGCCAACTAAGACACACAAATTACCTATCTAAGGAGTTTTTTACTACCTCTAGATAGTGTTGAAGGGCATTAAATTTAATTGGATTTCTTATCTCCTTACAAATATGGACCAACACTTCCTGAAGGTTACTCAAGGTAATGCCACCAATGTGACGTATGGTTCCTATCTATATGTGTCCATTACCTATTCTACCCCTTTCTAGAATCTGCCTCCTCCAGTTGTGCAAATCCACCTGTCAACACGATCCTCCTATTTATGTAGAGGATCCTATTTCTATCCAAGAGGATGGCACTACTCATTTTTTCCCATGGTAATTCAATGCAAAAGGTTAACAAGGGTGGTTGAACTAGTTCATGATCAAGTTCCTCTTGTCACTCTTCTTGCCACATTGAAAAGTTCTCCCTACATTCCTTGCTTGCCCTAATTTGTTTTTATCATAATGAGAGGGTAATGTGGAGATTCAAGTTTCCTCCCTTATCACTTGTGGCAGGAGAGGCTATTCCTTTCCTATTCCAGGACATTCACTGTTCTATTGAGTTGGCAATTATAGCATGTGTCTAACATGTGTGCTTGTCTTTTCATGAGAATATGCAACAATACAAGGATGAGTCAAAAGGCTAAGATATCCTCCTTAAAGACACAAATTAGTGATAGCAAGGCCTAGTTGCGGACTATTATTGGGGAGAGGGGTAGTTTTTCCATGAAAGTTCTAGAACTACATGCATTGGTAGGTGCTCAAATTAAGGAGTTGCAATCCACCAATACTACTGTTGATAGTCAAGCTACCAAGATTAAGGAGTTGAAAGAATAGTTAGCTCATTCCCATTCTATTCCCCCAAATCTTGTTGCTTCTATAGTGCCCACACTTTTCCCCACAGACTTGGCAGCTCTTCAACATAGTGCTACTTTAGCTGGGCCTTCAATAAATTCACTAGTTGTACTCTAGTGTCTGGCACCAAGCATAACAACAATATGATCCCCTTTCTTGAATCTAGTAAAGCATTTATGAGATCCTAGGGATTATGTTGCAATCTTGCATCAGAGTGAGGGATCTTTTGAGCTTTCTTAAGATGCTTATGTCTCAAGTGAACCAGCAAGTTCATCTTGGAGCATGGAGTTGTGGTAGGATGAGGGATTTCAAGATCTGAGTCTATCCTAGCATCTGACTTTGATTCGGACTCCTTTGACATCGATGGAGCATCAAAGAGGAGGTCTTTGGAGTGTTCAATGGTGAACAAACTAGGGTTAAAAGTGAGATCAAAAGCATGGGTTTCCAACTGATCGTAATCCATTGCTTTGTAGGTACTCCAACCACTCTAAGTCTTATTTAACATGAACAAGGTTGACATCAATGAGCAATGTGGAATGTTGGAGGGTTTTTGGTCAAATGTGATTTTCTCAATTGTTTTGCCATCAAAGTCATAGTCTACATCAGAATTTGCATTGCTTTCATACTCAGCTAATTCATCTCCAAAGTCACTTTCCTCCTCTATATTGGATTCATCAAGGGGCATCACGGAGATAAAAATGCTAGATGGGTTAATGTCACCTTAGGGAGTTGTAGGTCTCTAATCTAGGGGAGTAAGAAGAGCCATCTGCTATGGTCTTGGATATGGAAGCCCATGATTTGCATAAGGTGCAGCATAGGAAGCCGCCTAGGGGCTCTACATGTTTGATGCCTTGTGACTAGACCGCCAACAATTTGTGCAGGTCCTACTCTGTTGAGAGCATTTAGATGACAAGTGATCACTATCGTAATGTATGCACTACAGATTTTGTCGATACGGTCGATTCTACCTAAAGAGTCAATCATTTTCAAGAGTTATTGTTGTTGTTTCATCACATCAGCCCCATGAGATTCTGAGTTTGGGTATCTTCTATCTCAAGTTTTCCTCTATTTGACTAGGATTCACATTCTAGGCCTTTTCCATCCTTGTCTCAAGTTCTCTCCTTGTGTAGGTTTTCGATTCATATTGCTTCATCTAATACCCCATTGAGATTTGTTTGATCTAGCACTAAATTACTAGCTAATGACCCATAGATCTTTTCATCATGGATACCATTGATGAAAGCCTTCGTAATTGTTAAGGCTCTATGTATAGATAATGGAGGAGAGTACACATCCAATTCATTCATCACTACCTTATCCATACTGCATGAAAACAAACAATTATTCCAAGTCCTTGAAACATGTCACCTGGAATGGAGGATCATTGGTGTGCAATAGAAAGGTGCCACCCAATAGGTCACATTTGGACAAGAATTGGAAAGCCATATTTCCAATTGACATCGATAATGTTCATTTCTATACTCTACATTGTCTCATGTGCATCTTTGACAAGATCTTAAAAGTGTACATCAATTGTGTGTATATAATGAAGCCTCCTTCTAGGCACCAAATGGCCATGGAGAAAATTCAGGAGTCATTAAATTCTATGGGTGTGCATGGAGGCAAGGTTAAGATCCAAAAAGACCAAAAGGCACCAATGCTAACTCATGATGTAGTCCAAAAGATATCTATGACTAGGACAAAGGCCAAAAGATTGTTAAGTAACATGACTGGCAAGTCATCAAAGAAGAAGTGGGAGCTTTCGAAAGATTTATGCAAATAAAATACAAACTTGAAAAGATATCCCAACATTAACAATTCTCAGGCAAAAGTTTTGCATTTCTTTGATAAGATTGTGTCCATAATGCTAAAACCCTCAACAAATCCATCAACTTGATTTGAACTACATCAAGTAGTTGAAAATTTCATAAAATTAGTAGACAATACATGGGGGGAAATGAACACCACCCATAATGCTAAAACCCTCAACAAATCCTTCAACTCGATTTGAACTACATCAAGTAGTTGAAGATTTCATAAAATTAGTTGTCAATGCATGGGGAGAAATGAACATCACCCATTACATGGTACCATATTGAGTCCACTTTTGCTTTATTTTGTGTGTATAATGTAGTGTTGCAAATCTAATGTCAATAGCCCATATTTTTGCAACATATATTGTACACCCATGGATCATACTTTTTGGAGAAGTATGGGTTCTTGAAAATGTAGATCACACAAAAGTATGGAGAAGTCACATTACCATGTTTATGCTACATATTTTAAGACTATTTCCATGGAGAAGGTCACCAAACAAGGAGCTACCTTGTTGAAATATTACATTGGTTCTATACATCCATCTTTGGTCATTCAATCACATTGGAAAATAAAAGGGCCAAACTGGACAAAGATTCATCTACAAAAGTCTTGGGAGGATTTTGGAAAAATTGCAAGCAACACATCCTCTCCACCAATACAAGATATCAGTTAGTAGGCAAGCAAAGGGCATGGAAGTACAAAATATCCAATTGCTGGGGATCTATATCCACATTCACATTCATACATAACTTCAAGATTGACTTCTGATCATTATGTGAATGCCGGTGCATGTAGGCAAGATACCAAGCAAAGTGAGTAGCCAATCTTACTGAAGCATTTGAAGATTGAGAATAATTTTGAGAAAAGTGCAGATAATTTTGAAAAGATTGGATGGAAATTATCCATTCCCTTGGAATCAATGGCCATTTTTTTTGAGGCCATATGAAAGAATTTACTGAACTCCATCCTCGTCGTCTAGGAATTTTGAGATCATAACTTATGTGACCACTAATCAACTGAGGGGTTTGAGGGATAAAAGTGGTAGGAGGTGGAAGAGAAACAAGAATTTTGCACAAAAAACAATGAAGAAAGCTTGTATGACATGAAACAAGAGACTAATTGGGTGCAATCTCCCCCCCCCCATGCCTTGTGTGAGCACTCCACAAAGCATGTATTATATATATTATTCATCTTCAAGCTCAAGAAATAGCCCAATTTACAATTAGCACGCTTTTACTTTTGTGTTTGCTTTTGTGCCACTAAAGAATTAAAGCTATTGGGTGCCCAAGGAGTCAGGCGGTACCCAAATACAATGTCAAATACAAATATTTAAATCGTGTGTCCATGCAAATAAAAAAATAATAAATAAATATCAAGCACTTTAGTAAATAAGCGCATCAAAATATGGACGCCATGTCTAAGATATGCGCCCATAAAAAATTGATGATAATTTGAATACACAGTATCCTCCAATGCTTCCCAATGCCACTACTGCTTGCTCTACATATCAACTGAAGCATTGACAATTGTTAGAAAAATAATACAATTAAACCGACAAAAGTGAATACCTAGCAATCTTTAGCTACAAAAATTAAATTGGTTAGAACTCAATCCTAACTTTAATTTATTACGAGTGCGCGCTCCAAACTCATAAACGTTTATTAATTTAAATATGTCTTTTGCAGAATCACCCGCTATGGAATCACCCACTTACACATTAAATTAACAAAATGCCTGAAAAGGATAGGTGTCACCATCGACTTTTCGCACAAAGAATCCACCTTGTGTATGAGCCTCGGTAATAAAATTCTACGAAATCCACCGCAAAACTTCACGGAATCCACCGTGGAATATGCCTCCTGGCATTAGTTTCAGCTATGACTGAGCTACATAGTGTTAGATTGAGGAAGCTTCTTGGAGGCCAAAAACTATATTAGATGTGTTTTCTAACTTGCGGGATGAGGCATAGTTGTAGTGGAACTAATTATGGTGCAGACATGGTTTAGATAGTATTCTGTGTTGGAACAATTTCCGTTCTATTTAATTTTTAGAAATATAGTACCTACATAAGATCAAAGTACTCTTCAATAGCTACATTTTGATATAAGGCACACTTTATTTGGATACTTCTATCGAAAGTTATGGTAGATTTTATTCAGTAGGGTTTGTTCTTATAGCAAGCTGTCTATTCATCCTTGAACTTCTTTTTTGAAGATCTAAAGGCTCCAATTTCTTTTTAAAGACATACGGATCATATATGTAGCCAAGGATTTCCTTAATATCTTCATTTTAATTAATATATCTTAACTTCGTCTTTCATTTTCCATATTTTGTATGTTTGAAGTTTCATCCATCCTTCTTAGTATAAGTTTTTTTTTGTGGACAAAAACCTTTGGAAAGGGATGGATTGGAAGAAGTAGGGAAGATATATTTTAGTGAGAGATTGTTAATAATACCTAGTCACACTAACATACATATAAAATGTATGAGAGATGTAATTTTTCATATTTTTTGGTAATAATACAATTACTCTCTCTCATCGCACCTCCTTATTCATAGCTTCCATAGCTTCTCTGCTATGGGATGAGAATTTTTGCAATCGTAAAGGAGAAATACTACAAAAGCCAAACTAAAAAAATATACAAGCCTTGTAAACCTGCCTTTGAGCTACGCTCATCCCGCTAACAAGGTTTCGAGTGTGTGAGGTCTTTTGGAATTTTGCAGGATGACTGATCAAACCATGGAAGATTTTATGGTTGAAGGAGATCTACCCGAACCAACAATGGAGCAAAAGTTGGATTTGATTATGATGCAGTTTCAAGAGGAACGAAGAGCACGACAAGCTTTGCAAGCTCAATTGGCCAATCCGCAACAATCTACCACCGACCAAGATGGATCGCAACCTAAAGATCTTATACGACGTACCATCGATGCAACACTTGAAACCCAATCTATTTGGAAAGAAACAAAGATAAGTAAAAGAAACTTCAAATTTTGTATTTTCAATGGATCACGCGATGGAAAGACTGTCCTTGCTTTTATTAGTCAATTTGATGATTATTTCCATAAAGAAACATATGCTGAGAAAGACAAAATTAAATGTGTCACTAACCATTTAGTTGATCGAGCATCCTTATGGTGGACTGGTCCGCAAAAGCGTTGATTGTCCCACTACTTGGGAGACTTTCCAAAAGAAATTTTTGCAAAATTTCCTTCCTACCCAATTCCACGAAAAAGCAATCAAGCAATGGGATCTTCTACAACAAAGGGATCACGAACCTATTTCACAATATACTGAATGTTTCTGGAATGCTCTATTGCAACTACGAATGCTTGAAGATGTACCTGAAGCAACTCATAAACACAAGTTTATGTTTGGCCTACTTGAACATTTTTATGCGGAGGTCAATATGTTCAAGCCAACAACCCTTGAAGATGCAATTTCCTTGGCCCATGACACTGAAGAAAAAATTCGTGGACGAGACAAGTGACCACAAAAATTCCCAACTAATGGTAACTTTGGTTCCAAACAATTCAATTCAAATTTTCGAAGATTCAATCAAAGTCGTTTTCTTCCATCTTCATTCTGTAAATCTTGGACACGACCACATGCCTTGCCATCAAACACAAATCCAAACTCTAAGCCATCCCTACAGTCAAATCCCAACATTCCTAAACTTCCTGCCATTACCAATAATGTATCCAAAGCAAAACCCATAGTTTGCTACAAATCTCTTCAACCTGGACATCTAGCAGCCAATTGTCAATCCAAAAAGCCATCTGTTCATATCAATTATCTGGGAGCAATAGAAGATGAAGAATGTAAAGAGATGCCGGACTTTACGGAAGAAGATGACGACATCGGTACTACTTCTGATACTCTGCCAAGTATGCCAACTCCCCATTCCTTATTAACAATGAAATGTTTTGTGCATGGTAAAGAAAATACTATTTTACATTATGATGGGAGCACACATGACTTTATTTCTGCAAAATTGATCAAAGAATTGAATTTATATATTGTTTCTACACATTATCGCATCAAGGTTGCATTCCTAGGTACGAGATATAATGGAGCATAAGAGGTGCATAATTTAGAAATTAAAATTGGTGATTATATGGAACGAAGAGATTTTTTAGTTGTGCCTTTGTAGTCTAGTGACATTATCTTAGGAATGCCCTGGCATCATCAATACAATCCTGATATAGATTATTCTACGCATTTAATTAAAATTTATTTTCAAGGAAAACAAATCACACTGCATGGTATGCACGCTTCCAATAATTTTCAATTGCTTACTCATACTCAGGCTAAACGTGCATTACGTAAAAGTAGCAAATCCTATTTAATATGGGTGAATGAAATTCAAGCTAAAGAAAAATAGATGCATCCTAGGCATGCACAATTTCTTTCCCAATTCTAGGATTGTTTTGCTACTGATTTACCACCTGGATTACCACCTTCACGTCTTGAAGATCATAAGATAGATTTAATTCCTGGAACACAACCACCATATAAAGCACCATATAGACATAACCAAATTGAACAGAAAGAAATTCAAAACCAAATAGAAGAATTGCTTAACAGAGGATTAATTAGACCTACTAGTTCTTCATTTGGTGCACCTGTCTTATTAGTGAAAAAGAAAAATAATACCTATCGCATGTGCATTGATTATCATGCCTAAATAAAATTACTGTTAAGAATAGATACCCGATTCCTAGGGTAGATGATCTTATGGATAAACTACAAGGATCTGCCATATTCAGTAAGATAGATCTTAAATCTGGATATCATCAAGTAAGATTGGACAAATCTGATATATTCAAAACTGCATTTAGAACACAATTTGGATACTATGAATTTCTGGTTATGCCTTTTGGTTTAACTAATGCACCAACCACATTTAGTCATATGATGAATCGCATATTTCTGAAACATCAACATTGTGTCATTGTTTTCTTTGATGACATATTAGTTTTCAGTAAAAATGAGAATGAGCATTATGAACATTTGTCTTTAGTTTTTAAGTTACTAAAAGACAATCAATTATATGCTAACCTCGAAAAGAGTGAATTCTTCCAAACAGAAATTGAATATCTAGGACATATTATTTCATCATAAGGTATTAAAGTCGACCCTAAAAAGATAGGAGCAATTTTAAATTGGTCGATACCCAAAAATGTGCATGAATTACGTTCTTTTCTAGGTCTTGCTAGCTTTTACAGAAAATTTATGAGGAATTTTTCATTACTTGCATTACCTTTGACAAAACTTTTAAAGAAGGGTATCGTGTATAATTGGTCTGACAATCAACAAAAGTCCTTTGATTTGCTGAAACATGCTTTAACTCATGCTCCTGTATTACAATTACCTGACTTCAATAAACCATTCTCCTTAGTAGTTACTGACGCAAGGGGTAGGACATTCCTTTCAAATGTGTCCCACTTCCTTGCATCTATGGCACAATATCCCTTGATCTTTTGAGGTACCATGATAACTTCTTTGGATCTTAAGGTGGCTTTTCTTTTTACATTGGACATTGTGTCTTCTCAATATTTTTGTCCATACAAAAATGTTTCTAGAATTAGTTATTCTCATAGATTAAGCCTAGCAATGATAGGCTTATATTTTGAGACATTGTACTGTAACACAACTTTTAGTATACTACTTTTAATTTGATTGAAATGTGTTCTCCTTATTTATAAGTTCAAGATACAATGATGAACTCTTCAAAAGTTGTTCTATTGCATTATTTGACAATTTGAGGATTCATACTTGGAATCTCCTAAGGCTAACCATTGGAGAAGTAGGAGGTTCACTCTACGAATATCAATGACCATATTTGATAGGTACCAAGAGGTTCCTCTCTCTATTTCTTGCAAAATGGATGGACCCTTCTTGTCTTCCCATTCCTCAATGTATGCTTGGGCTACCATTCCATGTCCCTTGCCTTGGTCATTTGGTGGCTCTATTTATGTTGGCAATTCTATAGTCAAAGGGTCTTTATCCCTTATTGTTATTCAATTTATGGCATTAAGCTTCAAAGTGGCCTACTTTATCACAATTAAAACTTCTCTCCCCATAATTGTTCTTATAATATTGTGATGGAATATAGGCAGGGTTAGCTTGTCATTTGTACCTTCAAAGGCTTAAAACTACAAAATTGAGATATTTAGAATACTAGCATGAAAAAAGAGACACAGTGTCAAGCAATACATGAAATCGAGAGAAACATAGAATACACTTGTCAAAGAAGCTCTAGCCTAATATAGTTAAAAGAAGTGTAAGTAATGGAATTCTTATTGATACAACAAGAGGAACTAGGAATAACTAATTGAAAGGCCCTAGAGTTTGAGATGTGAGCCATACACATGTAAATGAGAGTAGCATCAAAGGAGAAACTTTAAACATGTCATTGAAAGGTAAGAAGGATCGAAGCTTGCTTGAAAGAGCTATGGCGGGAGAGCAAGAGCAAAAAAGAGAGAGACACAAAATGGAAACTCCAACAGTCACAATGTGTGATCGGGCCTTCCTTTATTCAAACTGTCACTATAAGAATAAAGAATAAAGTGACGATGACAAGTGTCCACCACCTACAATGTACATAGCGGATATTGTCATTGTAGTAATACATGGGCAGCTGCCTTTACCCCCAACAACCTCCCACTTAAAGGCGAATCTGCCCCAGTGAGGAGTGAAAAGAAAAAGAAAAGGCAGTACAATGTACATATGTACAACAGAATGAGGAAAAATGTCATCTCATCCAAGGCCCATCAATCTCCTAAGAAAAGCAAAGCACTCAGTAGTGAGGCTTTTTGTGAGTAGATCTACAGGATTTTTGTTAGTGGAGATCTTGACAAGGTCAACAAACTTGTCCTCCACGACCCCGCGTATGAAGTGATACCTCACCTCAATGTGTTTCATCCTTACCTTCCCATGGAAGATCGGATTCATGGCTAGCTGAATAACACTCATAGAATCTAAATGAAGCGTGGGTATAGAATCGATCCCAAGATCATGAACCAAACGGTCCAACCATATGGCCTCCTTGCAAGCCTCAGTAGTGGCTACAACATACTCGGCCTTAGTGGTAGAGAGAGCCATACACTTCTGAACCCTGGACATCCAAGAGATAGCACCTCCAGCATAGGTGAATACATAACCAAAAGTGGACTTCCTACTATCTACATGTCCTGCATAATTGGAGTCTATGTACCCCACAACTCTTGTATCCTAGTTGCTATAGAAAATACACTTCTAAACCCTGGACATCCAAGAGATAGCACCTCCAGCATAGGTGAATACATAGCCAAAAGTGGACTTCCTACTATCTGCATGTCCTACATAATCGGAGTCTATGTACCCCACAACTCTTGTATCCTAGCTGTTATAGAAAATACACATATCGGTTGTGCCTTTCACATATCTCATGATACCCTTCACGGCATCCCAATGTTTCTTGCTAGGTGTAGCCATATAACGTGCCACAACACCAACTACAAAGGCAATATCTGGACGAGTGGCTATCATGGCATACATCAAATTGCCCATGGCTTATGCATAAGGGATCTTGGCCATCTTGGACCTCTACTCGTTTTTTAATGGAAAAATCGGCATATGAAACCTTCACATAAGAAGGTAATGAATAGCCAATAGGCTTCATGTCGTGCATGCATAAACATACTTAAGGACTTTATGGATGTAGTCCCTTTGTGAGAGGTAGAGTAGTCCCTAATTCCTGTATGCACATACCAAGAATGTGAGAAGCCTATCCCAAATCCTTCATCTCAAAGCTCTTCTTCAGCTGAGATTTAAGAGCACCTAGCTCATCATGAACTTTCTGTGGTATCAGTATATCATCTACATAAAGTATCAAACTAAGCAATGAGCCATCATGGGATTTCTTTGTGTAAAGACACGGATCCATAGCACTCCTATTGTAGCCTTGTGACTGCATAAAGGCATCAAACTTATGATACCACTCCCTAAGTACCTGCTTCAAGCCATAAAGACTTTTCTTCAACTTGCACACTAGGTGCTCCCTGCCAGGTTCTGTAAAGCCCTTAGCCTGCTCCATGTAAAGCTCATCATGCAAATCCCCATGCAAGAATGCAATCTTGGCATCCATCTAATACATGTCCAAGTCAAGCTGCGCGACTAAGGCCAAAACTAAGCATAGGGCAGTCATCTTGACCACAGGAGAAAAGACCATCAAAGTCAACTCCGAGCTCTTGTTTAAAACCCTTTGCTACCAATCTAGCCTTGTATGCCGGCTTGGGGTGTCCAAGGGTACTTTTCAGCTTGTACATCCACTTGCATAGCAAAGCCTTCTTGCCAGTAGGCAAGGAAACCAAATCCCAAGTTATATTCTTATGCAAGGAGTCTATCTCAGACTACATAGCCCTCTCCTAGGAGTGACAGTCACACCTATGCATAGCCTCATTATAGATGAGAGACTCTCTGGTATCTGTAACCAAGACATAATGCATCGAGGGATCAAATTGATCAGGTGGATGTCTAGCTAGTAGACCGTCTCACTACAGGCTCTATTGCATATCTAGCATCATGTCCAATACCCTGGCCATGTGTACCAACTGCTATTGCAGGCTATCCAACTAGCTGTGCATGAGCAAGTGGCTCCTCCTGGAATATAACCTTGCATATCTCTACCACCTTCTCAGGCTACCTATGCATCTTGTCTTTATGGAAGACTACATCATGGTTGTGGATGATTTTCCGCACCTACGGATCCTAGAGGCGGTAACCCATCTCGCCTACATCTCCATAGTCAAGAAAAATGCATTTACCACTCTTAAGATCCAACTTAGTCCGCTTGTCCTTGAGCACATGGCAGAATGCCTCACATTCAAAGACACATAAATGTGCATAAGACAGTCCATACCTCCTCTACAACCTAGAAATCCAAACCATTAGAAGGTTATCTATTTATGATATGCACAACTGTACTAACTAGCTCAACCTAAAAGCTCTGTGGGAGGCCTACATGGCTAAGCATACTGTGTGCATGCTCGTGGATGGTTCTATTCATCCGCTCAACCAAACCATTCTGGGATGGGGTATAGGGGATGGTCAACTGACGCTTAATACCCCTCTCGTCACATAGCTGCTCAAAGGCACGTGACACATATTCTCCCCCATTGTCAGTCCTAAGGCATTTCAGCCTATGCTCAATCTAGTTCTCAACCAATGCAAGCCATCTCTGGAACACAGCCAAGACATCTGACTTAAGCTTAATGGGGTAAGCCCAAACTTTATGCAAAAAATCGTCAATGAATGTCACAGAATACTTTGCACCACCCATAGACTAATAGGGCATGGTTCCATAGACATTCGAATGTACCAATGCTAGGGGCTCACTCGTGCATGTCCTACCAGACTTCTTATGCATATTCCTAGTCTGTTTTCCATAAAGACAATGCTCACATGAATCAAAACATGCATAGTACAAGGGGTGGTAAGTACTGCAAACCAGAAAGCATCTTCATTCCCTTCAAGAACATATGGCCCAAACAGGCATGTCAAAGGGATACATGGGATGGAGCTGACTGACGAAACATGGTCAACAGAGGACCCATCAACTACAAGAGGATAGAGGTTGCCAACCTTGGTACCTCTAGCAAGCACAAGTCTGCCACGGGTGATCTTCCAAGCAAAATCCCCAAATGAAACATGAAATCCATCATCATCAAGCTACCCTACAGACATAAGACTACGTGTAAGCGCAGGTGCATGATGTACATCTTGTAATAGAAAAGTATTGCCACTACAGAACTGCAGTCGTACATCCCCAATACCAACAATAGCAAGTGACCTGTCATCACCCATGCAAACTGTGAGGTAGGAGTGAAAGCATTCACGGCATGGTGTAATATGAAATGAAGCATCACAATCCAAAAGCCATCACTGCACATACATAGAGTGAACCTCGGTCAACGGCATAGCATCACAAGAACTAGCTGCAAGTATGTACTCCCATCAAAGGCATCATCTTTGCATGACATTTATTTCCTCTATTTTCACACTCGATTTTGCAGATACCATGCTGCGATCAGAGGACTTTTCTTGTACTTTATCTTTCCCTTCTCTTTGCGCTTCTCATTGTGCAACTCATGACACTGTGGGTGTATGCGACCCTTCTTGCCACAATGATGACATGTCACATTAGCATTTTTTCCACGAGACTTGTTGTGCGACTTACCATGCAACTTAGACCTAAACTTCTGCAAGTCTCTGTCACGTCCATACCCACTGTCATCCTTTGCATTACCATCTTTACCTAACAGTCAAAGCATGCAACACATGAGAGGCATCCAAGTGCTTACGGCTTATCTCTTCCTGAAGAAGAGCACTCTCTACATCAGGCAAGTTCAAAATAGTAGTAGGAGCACATAAGGCAATGTAGAATACATCCCATGACTCACTCAGAGTCCCAAGCAAAAACAATGGAGTAACCTCATCATTGAAGGTAATGCCCTGCAAAGTCAAGTTTTTGAGAATAGCATGGAACTACCTCAAATGAGCAGACACCGTCATATTCTCCTTCATGCACAAGTCCATAAGTGGCTTCAACCAATACATTTGACTTGCCAAACTTTTCTTATCATAGAGGTTCTTGATCTTATCCCAAAGCTACCAAGCACTCTGTGCTTCCTCAACCACATTGTAATGCACATATTCAATGAGAGACAAGATGAGGGTGGACTTGCATAACTCATCAAGCTCATCCCATTCATCATCAGTCATAGTTTCACGCTGCTCACCATGCATCCTTAGTGGCTTTATCTATGATTTCTGCACCAATACCTGCCAAACTTGGCCCTTCTAGTAGGCATAATTTGTACCATCAAGCTTATTGATGTTGAAGATAGCACTATCTGTGCACAGATTGGATGCCATAGGCACGCGTAGTGAGCGTCAGAAGGTCCCCAAGAATAAAACAACTCTACTTTTTGCACACAAATCAATATAGAAAGCTTGCACGACATGAACAAGAGACCAATTGGATGCAATCTCCCCCCACGCCTTGTGTGAGTACTCCACAAAGCATGTATTTCATATATTAATCATCTTCAAGCTCAAATAATAGCCCGAATTACAAAATAGCACGCTTTAGCTTTTGAGTTTACTTTTGTGCCAATAAAGAATTAAAGCTAATGGAAGCCCAAGAAGTCAGGCATACCCAAATACAATGTCCAAATATAAATATCTAAATCGTGCGCCCATGCGCATACAAAAATAATAAATAAATATCAAGTGCTTTGATAAATAAGCGCAACAAAATATAGGTGCCATGCCTAAGGTATGCACCCATCAAAATATTGACGATAACTTGAATACATGCTATCCTCCAATGCTTTCCACTGCCACCGCTACTATCTCTACACATCAACTGAAGCATTCACAATCGTTAGTAAAATAATGCAATTAAATCGATAAAAGTGAATACCTAGCAGTCTTCAGCTATATAAATAAATTGGTTAGAAATCAATCCTAACCTTAATTTATCACGAGTGCGCACTCTAAACTCATAAATATTTATTAATTAAATATGTATTTTGCAGAATCACCCACTATGGAATCACCCATGTACACATAAAATTAACAAAACGCCCGAAAAGGATAGACATCCCCATCGACTTCTCACACAAAGAATCCACTTTGTGTATGGGCCCTGGTAATAAAAGTTTACAGAATCCACCGTAAAACCTCACGGAATCTACCGTGGCACGGAATCCACCGTGGACTGGTACATAGATCGAATACCATAAGCACGCGTAGTGAGCGTCAGAAGGTCCCCAAGAATAAAATAACTCTACTTTTTACACGTAAATCAATATAAAAAGCTTGCACGACATGAACAAGAGACCAATTGGGTGCAATCTCCCCCCATGCCTTGTGTGAGCGCTCCACAAAGCATGTATTTCATATATTAATCATCTTCAAGCTCAAATAATAGCCCAAATTACAAAATAGCATGCTTTAGCTTTTGAGTTTACTTTTGTGTCAAATAAAATTAAAGCTAATGGACGCCCAATAAGTCAGACGTACCCAAATGCAATGTCCAAATACAAATATCTAAATCGTGTGCCCATGCGCATACAAAAATAATAAATAAATATCAAGCGCTTTGATGAATAAGCGCGACAAAATATAGGCGCCATGCCTAAGGTATGCACCCATCAAAATATTGACAATAACTTGAATACACACTATCCTCTAATGCTTTCCACTGCCACCGCTGATATCTCTACACATCAACTGAAGCATTCACAATCGTTAGTAAAATAATACAATTAAACCGACAAAAGTGAATACCTGGCAGTCTTCAGCTACATAAATAAATTGGTTAGAAATCAATCCTAACCTTAATTTATCACGAGTGCGCACTCTAAACTCATAAATGTTTATTAATTAAATATGTATTTTACGGAATCACCCGCTATGGAATCACCCATGTACACATAAAATTAACAAAACGCTCAAAAAGAATAGGCGTCTCCATCGACTTCTCGCACCAATAATTCACTTTTTGTATGAGCCCCGGTAATAAAATCTTATGGAATCCGCCGTGGCATGGAATCCACCGTGGAATATGCCTCCTGGCATCATACCCCCATGAACAAGAGACCAATTGGGTGCAATCTCCCCCCATGCCTAGTGTGAGCGCTCCACAAAGCATGTATTTTATATATTAATCATCTTCAAGTGCAAATAATAGCCCAATTTACAAAATAGCATGCTTTAGCTTTTGAGTTTGCTTTTGTGCCAATAAAGAATTAAAGCTAATGGGTACCCAAGAAGTCAGGCGTATCCAAATACAATGTCTAAATACAAATATCTAAATCGTGCGTCCATGTGCATACAAAAATAATAAATAAATATCAAGCGCTTTGATAAATAAGCGCGACAAAATATAGGCACCATGCCTAAGGTGTGCGTCCATCAAAATATTGACGATAACTTGAATACACGCTATCCTCCAATGCTTTCCACTGCCACCGCTGCTATCTCTACACATCAACTGAAGCATTCACAATCGTTAGTAAAATAATACAATTAAACCGACAAAAGTGAATACTTAGCAGTCTTCAGCTATATAAATAAACTGGTTAGAAATCAATCATAACCTTAATTTATCACGAGTGTGCACTCTAAACTCATAAATGTTTATTAATTAAATATGTATTTTGCGGAATCACCCGCTATGGAATCACCCATATACACATAAAATTAACAAAACGCTTGAAAAGAATAGGCGTCCCCATCGACTTCTCGCACAAAGAATCCACTTCGTGTATGAGCCCCGGTAATAAAAGTTTATGAAATCCACTGTAAAACCTCACGGAATCCACCGTGGAATATGCCTCTTGGCATCATACCCCCGGGGTGGGATAGCAATTGTCCTCAATTGCTATTAGCTCAATGTGGAGCTAATGGAGTGGGGAAAGCATTTAAGTCTCTAACGTGCATCCATTGGGCCTCTTCAACAGGATGGATTTTAAACTTGACCAAATATCTAGAATATCTACGGCCAGTTCTAGTGGTCATAAAGTCAGTATCTATAATAGTTTTAGGCTCAAGGATTTCAGTCTCATCATCTAACAAAGGTGGGTTTTCATAGACAGGGTGTACAAGTAATTGGCCTCTAAAGGGTCTTAATAAACTGATATGGAAAGTGTTGTGGATTTTCCAATGTTGTGGTAGTTCTAGTTTAAATGCATTGTCATTGATTTTGTGTATGATCTTGAATGGTCCATAGAATCTAGATGCTAATTTCACAACTGGGTGTTTATCTACACTTTGTAATCTTCGTTTTTCTATACATAACCAAACATAATCATCAACTTTGAAATTCATAGCTTATCTTTTCTTATTTACTTGTTTTGTATATGATTGTTGGGCTTTGGCAATCATATCTTCAACTTCATAAAAAATAGTAGCGTGCATGTTAGCAATATCATCAGCAGTTTGAATTTTGTTTGATAATGATGCAACAGGTATAGGCAATCTATATCCATAAATAACTTTAAATGGCGCTTTCTTTGTAGCTGTGTGCAGTGTATTATTATATGCAAACTAAAGTAAAATAGTACTGTTAGTAGCTTCTGTTGACCATTTGTTTCAGGATGAAATGCAGATGAAAAATCAATCTTTGTTCCTAAGTTAGCAAACAAAGTAATCCAAAAATTATTACAAAATCTAGAATCACGATCAGAAATAATAAATTTTGGTAAACCATGATTAGTAAACATAGTTTTAAAAAATAATTGAGCAGCTTAAGATGCAGTTAAAGTTTTCTTGCATAGAATGAAATATACTTGTTTGCTAAACATATCTACAACAGTCCAAATCATATCATGATTAGCTTTAGTGTTAGGTAAACCAGTGATAAAATCCATTGAAATATGTTCCCATGGTCGTGATGGAATAGATAATGCCATTAGTAAACCATACTATTTACCATGGTATCGTTTAACTCGTTGACAATCTAAACATTCAGATACAAAGTTAGATACATCAGTGTCCATATGTGGCCAATAAAAATCTTTAGTCAATGTACGCAAAGTAGATATAATACCTCTACGACCTTGATATGGAGGACAATGAATCTCATTCAAAACAAATGATCTAAATGAAATTGTCACACATAATCACTTTTCATAAAACATGAATCCATTATTGTAAGACATTGAATCAATAGGAATCCAATTATTTGCAACTAGTTTATTCCAATCAACTGGAAAACTAATATCCTGATGATAAGTATCTTTCATAGGGATAAGGGAATCAAATGATATCACAGAAATATTATGAATTGTTGGTCTTCTACTTAAAGCATCGGCTACAATATTCTCTTTTCCTGGTTGATATTGTATAAGGGGATGAAAACTTTGAATGAAAGCTGCCTATTTAATATGTTGGTCAGATATTTGGGGTTGACTAAGGAGATGTCTAATGCTTTGTTGGTCAGTTTTGATCATAAACTCAGAACCCATTAAATAATATTTCCATTGTCGTAAGGCTTGTACTACAGCTAACAATTCTTTATCATATGTAGAATATTTAAGTTCGGATGGTTTCAGTTTACAGCTAGAATAGGCTATGGGATGATTATCTTGCATAAGGACTGCTCCTATTCCAGATCCACTAGCATCAATAACTACTAAAAAGAATGATCTATTGAAATTAGGTAGTTGTAATATAGGAGTATGGGTTAATACATGTTTCAATAAATCAAAAGATTTTTGTTGATTGTTAGTCTAGTTATACACAATACCCTTCTTTAAAAGTTTAGTCAAAGGTAATGTAAGTAATGAGAAATTTCGCACAAACTTTCTGTAAAAACTAGCAAGACCTAGAAAAGAACGTAACTCATGCACATTTTTGGGTATGGGCCAATTTAAAATTGCTTCTATCTTTTTAGGGTCAACCTTAATACCTTCTGATGAAACAATATGTCCTAGATATTCAATTTTTGTTTGGAAGAATTCACTCTTTTTCGGAATAGCATAGAATTGATTATCTTTTAACAACTTGAAAACTAAAGACAAGTGTTCATAATGCTCATTCTCATTTTTACTGAATACCAATATATCATCAAAGAATACTATGACACAATGCTGATATTTTAGAAATATGCGATTCATCATTCGACTAAATGTAGCTGGTGCATTAGTTAGACCAAAAGGCATCACTAGAAATTCATAGTGTCCAAATTGTGTTCTAAATGCAGTTTTGAATATATCAGATTTATCCAATCTTACTTGATGATAACCAGATTCAAGATCTATCTTACTGAATATGGCAGAACCTTATAGTTTATCCATAAGATCATCTACCCTAGGTATCAGATATCTATTCTTAACAGTAATTTTATTTAGGGTATGATAATCAATGCACATGCGATAAGTATTATTCTTCTTTTTCACTAATAAGACAGGTGCACCAAATGGAGAACTACTAGGTCTAATTAATCCTCTGTTAAGCAATTCTTCTATTTGATTTTGAATTTCTTTCTGTTCAATTTGGTTATGTCTATATGGTGCTTTACAGGGTGGTTGTGTACCAGGAATTAAATCTATTTTGTGATCTTCAGGTTGTGAAGGTGGTAGTCTAGGTGGTAAATCATTAGCAAAACAATCTTGAAATTGAGCAAGAAATTGTGTATGCCTAGGATGCATATGTTTTTCTTTAGCTTGAAGTTCATTCGCCCATATTAAATAAGATTTACTAGTTTTACGTAATGCACGTTTAGCTTGAGTATGAGTAAGCAGTGGAAAATTATTAGATGCGTACATACCATGCAATGTGATTTGTTTTCCTTGAAAATAAATTTTAATTGAATACGTAGAATAATCTATGTCAGGATTATATTGATGACGCCAAGGTATTCCTAAGATAATGTCACTAGACTGCAAAGGTACAACTAGGAAATTTCTTCGTTCAGTACATTCACCAATTTTAATTTCTAAGTTATGCACCTCTTGTGTTCCATTATATCTTGTGCCTAGGAATGCAGTTTTAATGCAATAATTTGTAGAAACAGTTTGTAAATTTAATTCTTTCACTAACTTTGCAGAAATAAAATCATGTGTGCTACCATCATCATGTAAAATAATCTTTTCTTTACCATGCACTAAACATTCATTGTTAACAAAGAATGTGGATTTGGCATACGTGGCAAAGTATCCAAAGTAGTACCAATGTCGTCGTCATCTTCCATAAAGTCAAGCATTTCCTCACGTCCTTCTTCTTCCATTGCTCCAAGATAATTGATATGGACAGTTGGCCTTTTGGTTTGACAATTGGCTACTAGATGTCCAGGTTGATGGCATTTGTAACAAACTATGGGTTTGGCTTTAGATACATTGTTGGTAATGGCAGGAAGTTTAGGAATGTTGGGATTTGGCTGTGAGGATGGCTTAGAGTTTGGATTGGTATTTGATGACAAAACAGGTGGTCGTATCCAAGACTTACGGAATGAAGATGGAAGAAAACGACTTTGATTGAATCTTCAAAATCTGAATTGAATTGTTTGAAACCATAGTTACCATTAGCTTGAAATTGCTGTAGACGCTTGTCTCTTCCGCAAATCTTGTCTTCAGTGTCATGAGCCAAGGAAATTACATCTTCAAGGGTTGTTGGCTTAAACATATTGACTTCAGCATAGTAATGTCCAAGTATACCAGATATAAACTTGCGTTTGTAAATCGCTTCAGGTACATCTTCGAGCATGCGTAGTTGCAATAGGGCATTCCAAAAACGTTCAGGGTATTGGAAAATAGGTTCGCGATCTCTTTGTTGTAGAAGATCCCATTGCTTTATGAATTTTTCATGGAACTAAGGAGGAAGGAAATTCCGCAAAAACTTCTTTTGGAAACTCTCCCAGGTAGTAGGGCAATCAATGCTCTTGCAAACCACAGTCCACCATAGAGATGCTCGATCGACTAAATGGTTAGTGACACATTTAATTTTGTCTTTCTTAGCATATATTTCTTCATGGAAGTAATCATCAAATTGACTGATAAATGCAAGTACAATCTTTCCATCTCGAGATCCATTGAAAGTATGAAATTTGAAGCTTTTTTTACTTATCTTTGTTTTTTTGCGGATGCATTAGGCTTCGAGTGTCGCATCAATGGTACGTCATATAAGATTTTTAGGTTGCGGTCCATCTTTGTCGGTGGTAGATCGTTGCAAATTGGCCAATTGAACTTGCAAAGCTTGTCGGGCTCTGCGTTCTTCACCAACCTGCATCATAATCAAATCCAACTTTTGTTCCATCGTGGTTCAGGTAAATCACCTTTAGCCATTAAATCGTCCATGTTTTATTCCGTCATCTTGTAAAATTCAAAAGGCCTCACACTCTCGAAATCTGATTAGCCGGATGAGCGTAGCTCAAAGGCAGGTATACAAGGCTTATATATTTTGTTTGGCTTTTATGGTCTTTGTTCTTTGCGATTGCGGTATTCGTTATCTTCATAAAAATGGTGTATAATCTTCGTATGACCTTCTGCGTTTGCTAAAACTGGTTCAGCAAGTTTGCAAATAGGAACAGGGTCTTCCAGAGAGCAATAAACGGATTCTATGCTTCTGCGCGTGAACAGCTGTCTCTGTTTGAAGTCGACTTGTAGAAGGAGATGTCTACATGGTTCTCCACCTCCTCAGTCCGGTCCTTCGTGATCAGAGAGTGCAGAAGGGGGTTCTTGATCGCCAGGAATACACCCATATCGACCGTTCAAGATGAAACTGACTGTAGAGCTTGATCGTTCCAGGAGCTCCGCCTTCGTGCAAGATGGTAAGCGATTGGAATCTCTCGATCTCATCTTCGCTCTGATACTACTTGTGCACAGATCGGATACCGTAGGCGCGCGTAGTGAGCGTAAGAAGGCCCCCAAGAACAAAAGAACTCTACTTTTTGCACACAAATCAATGTAGAAAGCTTGCACGACATGAACAAGAGACCAATTGGGTGCAATCTCCCCCCATGCCTTGTGTGAGCGCTCCACAAAGCATGTATTTCATATATTAATCATCTTCAAGCTCAAATAATAGCCCAAATTACAAAATAGCATGCTTTAGCTTTTGAGTTTGCTTTTGTGCCAATAAAGAATTAAAGCTAATGGGCGCCCAAGAAGTCAGGCGTACCCAAATATAATGTCCAAATACAAATATCTAAATCGTGCGCCCATGCGCATACAAAAATAATAAATAAATATCAAGCGCTTTGATAAATAAGCGCAACAAAATATAGGCGCCATGCCTAAGGTATGCGCCCATCAAAATATTGACGATAACTTGAATACACGCTATCCTCCAATGCTTTCCACTGCCACCGCTACTATCTCTACACATCAATTGAAGCATTCACAATCGTTAGTAAAATAATACAATTAAACCACCAAAAGTAAATACCTAGCAGTCTTCAGCTATATAAATAAATTGGTTAGAAATCAATCCTAACCGTAATTTATCACGAGTGTGCACTCTAAACTCATAAATATTTATTAATTAAATATGTATTTTGCGGAATCACCCGCTATGGAATCACCCATGTACACATAAAATTAACAAAACGCCCGAAAAGGATAGGCGTTCCCATCGACTTCTCGCACAAAGGATCCACTTTGTATATGAGCCCCGGTAATAAAAGTTTACGAAATCCACCGTAAAACCTCACGGAATCCATTGTGGCACAGAATCCACCATGGAATATGCCTCCTGGCATCACTATCAGTGGAAGAAGATGCCATACTGCAATCCAAAACGGTATAGACAATTCAAAACTACTTGATGTTTTCTGCTGTAAACAGCCAAAATACCACCAAAACCAAGGCAAAATGACCACGAACTAATAGCTAATAATATTGCCCACTAAGTACCATCAAAAGTACAGAAAATTAAGATGCTTCAGCATGAAAATTCCACATCAATCCATGCATAATTGCTTACTATAATAAATTACAGCCAGGTACAATGAGGGAAAACTATAGGCAAAATGAATGTGCCAAGTCAACCACTAACTGTCAAAGCATAACCGGCATCAAGCGAGCATACATCAGCATGTAACAATCATATAAACATCAAGCAAACACCCAAGCGTGTTTGTAGTCAGTAAGCCAGCACGCCTCCTATGTAATAAGGCAAAGTGTACACAACACTGGCAAGATTTGACACAAAGAGGTGTATGCTCAGGGAGTGCAAAGCCCAAATTAGCCCAAGTACATCTGTGAGGACCACAGCATATCAACCATACAACGTCCAAGTGAAGATTCCAGTCTCAAGTAGCATAAACCACCTGCTCAATATCTGTCAAGCGTATCAAGACTCTCCCACTGGCACAAAAGCTGTAAATATCAAGCAAAGAAGCTCAACAAGGGCATATGATAGCACCAGTGCCAGAAGATCCAAGATCAAGCATCAATAAGACCTCATGAGCATATAGGTTGTGTAGCATTTGTACATAACATCCATAGACATCAAGTACAACCAAACTGTAACTTTGGCAAGCCGATAAATAGCCAAAGTAAGCTCCGAGTAATCAAATGTCAAGCCAAAGCAAGGCTCAGTAGCATCCAACTCCAAACAATGTAACATGCATGTAGTAGTAGCATAGGCCAAGCATGTCAAGACCAGTCAAACATAAGCAAAGTACATGTCATAAATACATAAGAGATGAAGATCCAAATGCTATGTGAAGCGAGCTCAAGCTCAACCAATGATTCGAGAGCAAATCCAAGCTCTATGTTGATCCCCGAGAGTCACTACATCAATGTATACATCCAAGACATAGCGTGAATACAATAGGCATGTCCTAACATAAGCAAAAGAGCTTCAGTCCTGAATATTCCAACAGCAAATAAAAATCCAAAACTGGGCAAATAGTGGCTCAATCCAAGCTTAAAACCATAGACAAACCATAGGCATACTTTCCCATATGTATAGGCACCAACTGGGCATAATCGGGCATCAAATGACTATCGCATGTATTTGTAAAGATCAATGACAGGGCAAATGAGCTTCAGCCCTGAATATTCTAGCAACAAATAACCTCTTTAAACTGATCAAATCAGTGCTCAAACCAAGCTCAAATCGATAGGCAAACCATAGGCATACATTCCCTGATATATAGGCATCATTCGGGGATAATCGGGCATCAAATGACCATCACATGTACTTGTAAAGATCAATGACAGGGTGTTGCCCTATTTATGACAGTCCTGGGGCTGTTCAAACAATCCATGGCTGAGCTAAATCAGCTCCAAGCTCAATGCCAACCATAAATATCAGTGCCCAAACCCAAAGCCAAGTGTTGGGAGGCTTCAACAAGCCATAACCAAGTGCCTGATAAAGTAAATGAGATGGGGGCTGCTGTAAATGTCTGGGACAGGTTAAAATCAGGCATGATATTGTTTATACAGCCAAGAGGAGCTCAAGATCAAAGCCCCAAGTCATGTGGAAGTGCCCAAGCTCAATACCAATTGCCGGGGGGTCTCAATAGACCATAAAAAAGTGCTAAGTGGGTGAGGAGCTGTTGTAGATCACTATCATGCTAGAAAAAAGCATTTGTTAACATGGCGTGATTGCATCAGTTGTAGATATGGGGCTGGGGGGCTGCTACGAAGGTTGCAAGTGGTGGTTGGGGGGAGGGGAAAAAAGGAAGGCCACAAATCAAGCTAAGTAAGCAACCAAGCTCTCCAATGGCTGCCACAAGCTCAAACTCTAATGTGAACCTATGAGCTGAAAACTGAGTGAGAGGAGAACTCCCTGTCAGAGAGAGAACTAGGGAGAGAGAAAGAGGAGAGAGAGAAGATTGCAGAAGAGAGAGAAATACTGCAAGAAGAGAGAGAAGAAGAGTGACGAGGAGAGAGAAAGACTAGATTTAGAGAGAGAAAGACATGAAAGAAGGGGAAGCCATAGAAGCTGTGAGCAAGAAGGGAGAGAAAGATTGTAATTGTATTAATGTGTCAAAAAGATGTGTAAAATTACATATCCTCTCCTTTTATACCAATGTCAGTGTGACATAGCATAATATCAATATTATTTACACTAATTCCTTATTCTCAGCTTCTTACAATCCATCCCCACTCAAGATGAAGTTTTTGTCCTCAAAAACAAATATCAGACTTATTGGTATAGCCAAGTAGGGGGTTGTAGAGTACTACTCTGTACAGCATTACAAGTCGTAAAAGAAAAGATTACCTAATATTCAATAGTAGTACTAATCTATACAGAGGGCCAAAATCAGCCTGTAGCAACGAGGAAAGTTGTATCATTGCCATGCATTGGATCAAATTTCATAAGATCGAAGTCAAATACAGTTGGAAGCATGATCATCATGATGGTACTCACTAACTTTTCCATAAGCCTCTCAGGCATCACCATGCTCTGTATAACTGAAGTATATGAGGCTGAAGTCACCATTGCATGATGATCATCCAAATCCACATGATGTCCATGATCTGCCTTCTTAAATTGAGCTTCTTGTTGTGGACTCATACCAAAATGGTCTTCAACAAGATCTTCTCCATCCTTTGCATCATAATAGTCAAATACCAAGAATATTTTGGCAGTCTTTGCCCTGCATGTGGCTTGGTGATTACAAGGTAGTGGCTTAGCACATCGATAGCATAAGCCCACAGCATGTAGTTCCCGTATCGTATCACTAGTAAGGTGTCTAACGCATTTAGCCTTAGATAGCAATTTACACACCTGCTCATCACCATTGGTCAGCTCTATAATAGTTTTGACATGCTGCTCATAGTCATCTTGCTGCTCATGTACAACAGATGGCTGTCCATGCTCATCATGTACAACAGATGGCTGTCCATGCTCATCACCATAATGCTCATGCTGTCCATACTACATATGGTGATAATAGCCCTGCTGCGCATCAGAGGGACAGTTTGGTTGAGCATATGCATTTGCTTCCACTGATGTTTGCTGCTCACATACATAAGCATGCTGCCTTTGATCATTGATCCCATAGCATTGGTCATGATCACTTGCTTGCTGTTGATCAAAGCTAGAAGTGTACTGATAAGCATAACCATTTCTATCACATCCATAAGAACTAGGCTGGTCAACCAAGAGAGCTTCACAAGTATAGTCATAACTATTTTGTTGAAGAGATGGATGCTTATAAGCATAAGCATGTTGACCATAATAGCCATTCTGTTGCCAAGGTTCAATGGAAGGATACTTTGCATTATGATATGGTACATCATATTTATAAGCATTAACATGCTGTCCAGATGTACTCGCATACTGCTCATATTCATTTGCATGTTGTTGTTGTTCATATTCATAAGATGCATGTAGATCATAGTGTGTACCATTAGCACATATATATTGTCCATAAGCATAAGCATTTGATTCAAGTGTACCATCAACATATACATGTTGCCCATAAGCAGAAGCATTTGATTCAAGTCTTGCTTTTTTTTCCATAACTGCCTTCATAAGAGCAAAATACTGATCAATCAAAACTCCAAGTTTGTCAATTCTAGCCTGTGTTTGAAGCCAACCTTGTTCACAAGAGCTGGAGCTATTGATCTCAGCTGCCATTGTAGTCAAGTTACTTTGAAAATATTCCAAATCATGACAGAAGTCAACTACAGCCATATCACTTCATATCCATCACAAGCATGCATTTACCACTTGTCATTCTTGGAAAGCATTGCATTCAAAATAGTTTCAGTTTGCGGCCAACAATCTTGTGTTATCCATAGACCTGAGAAAAAGATATGTATCAGTAAACCTGGAGCATTGCACAAAAATAGGAAGGGACTCCCACTCCACACTGAATTTGGTCCTTTAATCACATAGAAATAGTGGCATGGTTGCAAAGGCTGAAACAGGGCCACTACAATGCTACAGCTCCTTAAACCCACCGAATACATTCAATCAGACCCATACAACCAACTATGATGAATCAGGAGAAGTATCCAGTTGCTTCTGTAACAGAAAATCTGCCTCTTAGCTCAATGTTATTCTCTAGCTGAGGTTGATCAGCACCAATCCTCCATATCAAGGGGCAGGTGCCTCATTCACTTGTAAAGAATAGCACTAGATTGTTGAAGCTGCAAGTTCTACCAATGATACAGAGGTATATGTCGCAAGAGTTTTAAGACACACAGAAGCCATCTACATAGGACATAAGTAAACCTCATGTCTACTTAAGTGGTCTTATTTATGAAGGAAAGACCTCAAAAATATTGCTGTTGAATTGAAAGACATAATAGACTTCACTGTTGCTTATTTGGCACCCTCCTAAGGGAAGACGAGCTATACCCAAAACAGGGTTAGCAGCTCATACCCCATTCTTCATGTGAGACATTTAGGCTTCTCTAGTCCTCTCAGAACCAGACTACTGGATTCCAATCCTTGCATTATCCGGAGCCGCCTCACAGTATTAAAAAACATACTCCAAGGAACATCTCCAACCAACATCCAGTCACCGTCTTTATCTTCATATGTGAGAACATACTCAGAGCTATTCCTTAATCGAAAATGCTTGCCATCATTACTGATGCTTTCCCTTCCTCAGATGGTGGTTCGTTCATGGATGTTTTCCATGTTACAGATCAACTTGGACACAAACTTACAGATGAAAGTTTAATTGAGTATATGCAACAAGCTTTGGGAGCAAAAAGAACTGTTGCAAGTTCAGAGGTAAGAACATGTTTGGGACGTACTGTGGGTGTTCAATCAATTGCTAAACACACATCCATAGAGTTGACTGGCACTGATCGACCAGGACTGTTGTCAGATATCTCTGGTGTTCTCACAAGCCTCAAGTGCAATGTTGTTGCTGCTGAGGTTTGGACTCACAATGCAAGGGTAGCATGTGTAGTGTATGTAACTGACGAAGTTACTGGATCTCAGGAGCCATTGTCCCTGCAACAGCTGTAGAAATAGCCAAGACTCAATGTTTTTCCAAATTTGAAAGTAGATATCAGAGAGTCCACTTAGCTCTTCTGAAATATCCAACTTGCTTCCAACATCTGGGGTAAATGATTTGTAATGCTTGAAAAACTCAGTATAACTGTCCTTATGACATCAACTGCTCCAGGTGCACAAAGTATAAGAAATACATCTCTTCATTTTATCGATGTAAAGCGTGTTACATCTCCTATTCTTTGACCATTTCTGAGTTGTTGATGAGACTCCTAATGCCTTTAGATGCCTGGGTCAGATGGTGATTGGCTCCACACTTGTTGTTTCCACAAGAGAGCTAAAACATGTTGATCTGAATTCTACAGGTTCTACAAGTTCAGTGATCTGAAGTGTAGGCAAGCTGTACAGACATCATTATAATCATCTTCATGATCTTCATCATCATCAATTGATTGCACTTAATATGAACAACTTGTTTGCTGATCTCTTGGGTATTAGATAGCTCAAAGTGACATTCTCTGTAGCCTTCAAGCATATCAGTATCCTAGGCCTCATCAGACTGAGGATCTAGGGCAGCATTTGTTCTTGTAACCCCCTTTTTTTTTTCCTGTGTGTGATGTGAACCAACAACTACTGTTAGCTTCTCAACTGAACCTCTATTGGGATGGACTTGGTAACATCTGCACACCTACTCCTCTTCCTCAACCTCCTCTGAGGTCAACACCAGCCTCTGTATCTGTTTTGATAGAATAGATTGTTCCCCACCATCTTTCAATCATCTCCATTGATCAAGTAAGATCTAGCACTGGTTCTGCAAGGCATAGCTCTAAGCTTTAGAGAGACTGCTGAATCTGTAGATGCTCAGATGCACGACGTGGAGTTTGACCAACATGCTTATCCAGTAACAAAATCTGAAGATCTTGAGCAATTACTGGAAGAGCCTGGTGTTGATGATGCTGGTGATTGTGAAATACATGAGCAGTCAGACCATCCAAAGACCAGTAACATGCCAAAGGAAAAATTGGAGAAGAAGGTTATTTCTTTAAGTCATAAACTTGAAGGTTGGGAGTGTCATCCAGAGGAATCTGAAGGAGATGATTGTTTCAACTATGGGACATGAGACCATAATGATTTTCAAGGTAGTCATATACATGAAGCTCAATCCCAGAAGCACATCTAAGAATCCACGGTTGCGAGATTGGCTGGAGATGGAGAAGGCTTGGTATGCATCCAAGTTGGAGCAAAGGCACTGGTAGGAGATTGATGCTTTTGAAAGGTAGATGAAATAGATTCCATAAGCAAGTGCAGTTGCAATGGTCTCATACATCAATCGCAACGAGCAGAGGCCTGCAATAGCTGCAATCTCCAAGACGGCCCTCCTCTGAATCTCATGAAGAATACTGGTATTCCGATCACACAATCAGCCACATTAGTTTGAAGGTTCTTCTCGGCAATGCTCTTGAGATTGGCCAAGATCATGCCAAGAATTTGTGTGGGGGTTCTGGTTTCATTAAGGTATCATACATGGATGAGGGGGACGCCATCTGGACCTTCACCTTCAAGAAGCTGTCGAATGTGATACGTTTCCTCCTCTCTATTTGCTGATGGAAGTACATTGAGGGGGACGCCATCTGGACCTTCACCTTCAAGAAGCTCTCGAATGTTTCCTCTTCTAAGGACCATGTCAGGTCTACAAAGTTAGCACCTGTTACAGATCTTAGCAAAGTGTTGGAAGAGCTAGATGAGTTGAAAGTTAAGCAGACAAATGCTGCAGAAAATGAGTCTTCTCTTTCTTCAGAAATACAGACAACCAAAACAGAGTTGGAAAGAACTCAACTGGAACTTGAGAGTATGCATTCAAAAGAACACATGGCATGTACAACTCTAGCCTCCTTATAGGAGGAGCTATGCAAAGTTAGAGAGCTGCTGATATCAGCCCAATCAGGTGAGATAGCAGCTACAGAGGCCAAGGAGACCCTACCAACATCCATAAAACAATTAGCAGCAAAGGGAGATCAAGCCAAGGATGCTGCAGAAGCATCCAGAGAATCAGTGCAGAGAGCAAGACTTGAGTCTGAGCAATTTAAGGCTACCACCAGCACTGCATTGAGTAGACTACAAGCAGCTTTAAAAGAATCTGAAGCAGCTTGTGCATCAGAAGCAATGGCCCTTGCTGAAATCAAAGCCCTTACTGAGTCTGAAACAAAAAACAGCCGTTTTAGGGTCAGAATCAGAGGGGGGACATACAGGTGTGACTATTTCACTTGAAGAGTATGCCTCACTGAAGCAGATAGTACAAGAAGCAGTCGGATGTTTCCTCTTCTAAGGCTCCATTACCCTCTGAAAAGCCACGATGAAGCCTCACAAAATCTGCTTGTATGTGGCCCATAAAATCTGCCTATATGTGATCCAAACCAGGCTATTGAAGAGGAAGGAATCAATAGCTCCTCACGGTTATCCTCTCTGGCATCCCATGGCTACCTGAGAGCTCAAGGAGCTCTTGAAATCCTCATTATACTTCAGCATAAATTGCAGGCACAGAATGCGGCAGTTTGTAAGAAGCTTGGGCGGGAGAGAAAGTCCGTTAACAAAGGTAAACCCTACCTCCCAAAAGTAACCCAATCAAACTCATTCCCAAACCACAATTACCTGCATTTATTCCATCTCCTTTCATTTTTGGGACCACAATGGGTCACGAGCTGTCAAATTCTTGGTAGGAACCCGCCATTATCCACTGGATACTCTCATGGTCCACCATCTTTAGCACGGTTTGATGCAGTCACCATAGTTCTAATCATGATTTTCCCTGTGCTAGTTACCCCAACTAACTAGGCACAAACAAACATGGTTCCAAACCAGGCCAAACATATTGTAACCAAATTTTTCATGACTGTGACCTCCCCATCAAGATCTTAAATCATGGAAATGATGTGTTGCACAAGGATCAAAGACATAAGCTCTGATACCACTTGTCAAAGAGAGAACCAGGGAGAGAGAAAGAGGAGAGGGAAGACTCCAGAAGAGAGAGAAAGACTGCAAGAAGAGAGAGAAGAAGAGTGATGAGGAGAGAGAAAGACTAGATTTAGAGAGAGAAAGACATGAAAGAAGGGGAAGCCATAGAAGTTGTGAGCAAGAAGGGAGAGAAAGATTGTAATTGTATTAATGTGTCAAAAAGATGTATAAAATTACATATCCTCTCCTTTTATACCAATGTCAGTGTGACATGGCATAATATCAATATTATTTACACTAATTCCTTATTCTCAGCTTCTTACACTCCCATACCTCGTGTCAATGCTTGGAAGCTCTCACAAAGGACCAACTCTAATACCAATTGAAAGGTTAGAAGGATCAAAGCTTGCTTGAAAGAGCTATGGCGGGAAAGCAAGAGCAAAAAAAAAAGAGAGACAC
This sequence comes from Lygodium microphyllum, assembly GCF_053477565.2. Classification (NCBI taxonomy): domain Eukaryota; kingdom Viridiplantae; phylum Streptophyta; class Polypodiopsida; order Schizaeales; family Lygodiaceae; genus Lygodium; species Lygodium microphyllum. The sequence goes on along the minus strand of NC_141164.1, from coordinate 8,616,512 downwards.
AAAATGGAAACTCCAACAGTCACAATGTGTGACCGGGCCTTCCTTTATTCAAACTGTCACTAAAAGAATAAAGAATAAAGTGATGGTGATGGGCACCCGCCACCCGCAGTGTGCAATAGGGGGTACTATCAGTGTAATAATACATAGGCAGCTAGGCAAAGGCACATTTATCCCCAACAGTCATGGATTCCTTAAAAGGATATATAGAATGCTCTTATCATGAATCCTCTAGATCAACCAAATGGATTAGTCATGTTATTATGGAATATGAACATATTGATTGTTCTATTGCTAGAATAAATGCAACTACAAAAGCATTGTTTACAAAGGAGTATTTATTGTAAGGAAAGATTGTTGTAAACACTTACGAGTTGCCTAGTATTTGGTTCAACAAAGATTGATTGTTAATGTGGTGGTGTCTATCCCCAAACATCCCGCTAGTTTCTCCACAAACAACTATTTTCCATCTTGGATTGCTAGGATGACTGACACCATAAACAAGAGATCTCTCTACAGATATGATTGATTGCTTGCGAATTTTGGTGATTATTAACCCTCAAACGAACGAAGTTAGAAAATCCGGAAAAGCTAAAGCAGAAGACAAAGACAAAGGCCAAGGCAAAGAGAAAACGAAAGACAAAGATGCACGAGGAGAAAAGTCCTAAATAAGGGAGAAAGCCGCACAAGGAAAAGCGCAAGTCAAAACTTTTGTAAAAGAGCGCAAGCGCATCATGGTTTAATTCAAGGAGCGCCGGGCTCTCACCCGTACAATTTGTAAATATAGACGGGCAGTGGAAAAGAAGCTAGGAAGATAGAAGGACAATGGGAAAAAGGGCCTAGGCTACGGCCGGCCATGTAAAAAAGAGGAAAAGGGGATGTCTGCCCAAAAGGGATTTAGGGTTTTGTATATAAAATTGAAAAGTGAATGAGAAGCTCATTCTTGTATGTGGCCAAAAGTAGCTCTCCTCTTCTTCTTCTTGCTTGCTTGAGCTTGTGCTTGAGAGAGGGAGTGTGAGAGGGTAAGGGAGTGAGTGTGTGAGAGTGAGGGACCGAGGAGGAGAAGCTCTCCATCTTCTCCTCTCTTCTTCTCTTCTCTTCTCTTCTCTTCTCTTCTCTTCTCTTCTCTTCTCTTGCTCGCGGCAATGGAGCTTGGAGCGTGGAGCTTGAGGATGGAGCTTGCTTGAAGCTTACACTTGGATCGTGGAGCTACCGGAGTGTGCGGGAGAGGAGGTAACTCGAATGGCACGAAGGTAAGCTCACTACACCCGTAGATATGAATGGCGTGTCGGTTATGTGAGAGGTAGCCATTAATGCTCAGCTTGGAACGCTTAAAACAATAAGCAGTCCGTGGGTCTTGGCGGTTGAGTGAAAGCTCCCACAGTGATTAACAGGGCCCTAGAGATACTACCCCGATGTCTTGGAAGGGTGAGTGGCCTACGAGCTATGACAAGGTCTACAAGATGTCTATACTAGTAGGGGATGCAAGGGTGGATGCCTAGTATATTAGGCAAGATATAGCTATTGTCGATGGCCAAAAATAAGATGTATTCCCTGTGTTTGGAATAAAGAAACTGGTTTTGAAAGGACTATATTCAAATTATCTTCGTGCTTCTATAAGAGTTTACATGAAGGAATCAATGCTTAACCAATTAATTAAAGAAACACTTTTTGAATATCTCACTTAATTGGGTAGGTAACTAGGGAAAGAATGCCTTAGGTATGTATGTGGGAAGCGGGTGGACGGTTTCTCTCGACACGAACATCATACATATGAGTGGACCCTATTAGTTGGGTAGCTTCTTAATGAGGCTAGAAACAGAGCCAAAACAATGACTTTCTTGAGCTCTATGTCTTAGATTCAAGCGAAACATTATTTTAGGGGGAATGATATGAGACTATGTCTTATGGGCAGAGGGGTTGATATTCTACTCCCCCTCATTTCTCACTCACGTTGAACCAGTTGTGGTGCTTGCTGGCTTTAAGCTTTGATGTTGGGCATTTCCCCTATGAGGTGACCCAAAAGCAATCAAACTAACCAATCCCACGTGTTCCATGGGATCTGAGTGGTATCACTTACAGCATGCAACTAGGCCACTACCAAATGTTGCTCTCTTGGTTTTCTAGGTGGGTATATTTCACATCGTATCAAAGTGAAACTAATAACATAATTTACATCAATATTTCCTTAGTGCGCATACATCACAAAACATATAATTGCGGTTATAGCCGCATTGCCAATGGGCAGATCTGAAAAGACATGACAGCCAATAAATGCCTATTCTTCATTGGTACCATAGGTAGACACTATTCGGACCTTTCGGTGTGTAGTGCCCAACGCTTAGTATGCACAACTGGACACGAATCCACTGACATCAATCTTCTTTTAGATTGCCGGAATCATCCAGAGCAGGTTCATCCAAAGCAACCATCATAGGAAGAGGAACCACAAGAGCAAGACTAGGAGCTGGAGGATGCAACGGAGCAGGATGGGGAAGTGGAACAATAGGAGATACAATTTGGAGCAGCAACAACAACTACCTGAACCAACGATAAGAGGCTGATTCCGGACTGGAGGGGGAGTAGTGGGTTGGGGCAGGAGCTCCCTTAGGTCTGCATTCTACTTCTCAGGACCTAGCAATGTTTGCAGAGCAGCTCCATGGTTGGATTGTCAGAACGATCACCAAAGGCGACCATCAACACCTTTAGGCAAGGTAGACTGAGGCCGGCTTCATCCTCATCACTGGGCAGTCTCCTGCTGCCCCAATTTCTTGCCTTTCGACTTTTCCTCCACAAAAAGATTGTTAGTTGGTGGAGTAGGGGTTGCAGGAAAGGACTGGATTCTGCGGCTTCCGAGATGAGGTATCGGACTCTCCCGTGAAACAGGTCCCTTCGAAGTGTACGGAATAGCACCGCCACCCACGGGAGCTAGAGCGCCAAACCCCACAGATCCAGACTTAGTCAAAACAGAAGTGGAGCCAGGCATCGCTGCTGCTGGAGCTAAAGCTAGAGAAACTGTTGGATCCGCAGAAAGCTATGTGACCGCATAGGAGAACCAACCATGTCTTTCGTGCATCTAGAAACCGATTGAGACCGAGTGTCAGCATTGGGGTCCTCATCATCGTAGGCAATTGGGCACACAACTCCTGCATAGTAGCATGAACAGCATCTACCCACCCATCCAAGATCTCCTACAGTAGCGGGCACTTCAACCCCTCCAATTGGTCTAGATTGACAAGAAAAGCATTTTCATCGTCTTCTTGACCTGGCACTTGAGCCTACACTATGATTACCTTGACCTGGGCGAAATGCAACCAGTCCTATATTTGATCCGCAAAATCCAGCTGTGCAGTCTAACAAGCCAGAAGTTGCTATCGTTGCCCCCAAAGATCTTCCTGCTACTAGCGATGCGACTGATCATGCACCAGATTTGCAAGTGGACCTGATTGATCAGAAGGAACAATTCACACCATGTCCGATGTGGCCAGCGGAACCTCCACAAGCTCTTCGAAAACTAAGAACGCACATTGTAACCCTGCACCATGATAATGTTGAAGTCCAAAGCCATTGGCTGTGTAAGGCAAACGAAACCTTACAGATCCATCACATTGAAAGCATCGGAAAGCGAAACTGCAGAACACCCTTAGAACAGTCTGCTCCATTGGAACTTGAGTTTGCCCGATAATTTCCCCATTCATGTGTTGAAGACTAACATTGCTTGACCCCCTCTTGAACAAACATTTCTTGGAAGATCGGTAAGGCTGATACTTTTGGCTAAAGCTGGAGCTCGGAAAGCAAATAACAAACCACACTCAATCCTCTTCTAATTGATCAACGATTTCCAATTGGAAGGATAGGGAATCCTCCAAAGGGAGCCAATTTGCCTCAACAATCCACATTTTAGGAAACCAAAATTCAAGCAATGTAACCGCTTCCAATCTGAAGGCCAACTCCTACAGGAGACTGGGTAAACCCAGAGTGAAGAACGAAGCTAGGTATTGTGTGCGTAGTCTATGGGTGAAAGTAGGATAACAAAATTGAAACTATATTGGTATGGAAGAGACTTGATTGATTATATAGTTGCAAGTACATTCTTTAATAGGTTTCTAGCTTGGGCACACTTCCCTCTCTTTGCTTATGGGACTCAACACTTTACATGTGCTTATAGCACAACCTCTAGCACCATACATTTTAACAATATCCCCCCCTCCCCTTGTGACAACCTTCACAAGACTTTAAGTCATAACATGTCATAAGGCACAAAAATGGCACAATGGAAAGGCACACAAGATATATCAATAAAGAATCCTTTGTATTCATGATATTGAAAGTTACACCATTGAGACACATCTCACGGCGACACCCTCCTAACGTTGCACATGTGAGGGTTCACCACACTGAGTATAGGTAATCACACGTAGAGTAAAAACCAAGCAAAGCTCAGAGTTACTACTACTCCTTATATAGGTGTTTCTGGCTCCAACGCCATGGTATAGCTACAAAGTCCATACCCTTACACTCACCCCCTCTTAATGGATTGCTATCCTCAACAATCCAAGGGTGATTTTCTTAACTTATTCCAAGGTCTTAACACAGCCAATGCTATGAAGTTGGTCAGTGTCTACCGATCTATGACTTTAACTCATTAGCGAGGTCTTAACACAGTCTTTTCTATCAAGCTGGTCAATGTTTGCCGCACTACGACTTGGGGGTCTTAACATAACTTATTCTATCAAGCTTTGTCCAGGGTCTACCCATCTAGACTTAGCTCCTTTTATTACTTTGCATTCCAATCCACCCTTGACTCAATTACATTTGAGGAGTGAAGGCTTCATAGTCCTAACTTGATGTGGCTTGGCGCTTATGGCTTTGCGTGCCAAGCTTTGTAGGTGCAATCCCAAGTTATCGCATTGCTGGGGTCAAGGCATGGTGGCACAGTTGTAGCCATGTTGTGCCATGCCTTAAGGGAGGCACTCCATTGCATTGTTCGCCTTGAGCCTTGGGGACTTGGGTCTCGTGGTTCATTTGCCAAGACACTTTTCCCTCATCGTCAAGTCAAGAATTTAGGATGTTTTCCTTGGCCTCCTTGCCGGATCTTTCTTGTTTGCCTTGAACTTAGACAAACCAATTGGTTCACCTTGCCTTCTCGCACGGAAGGTGTGGTCTTGGTGCATGGCACCTCTTTGGCTCTTCTTAGTCTCATTTGGAGTTGAAGATTTTGGAGGGGAACATACTAAGTCGTCACACTTAGACCGGATTTTAGTTTGTGAAAGTAGAGGTATCTTTGAAGTTCTTGGGGTGATGCCCATATGTGGGATGCTTGGTGTGTCACGGATCCATAGGATCGGGATGACAACTCCTTGCATTCCTTGTGGCCTAAATGTCGAGATCTCAATCTTTACCAGCATTGAGTATGGTCCTAACGAGTTCCATAGTCCAAAGACTTTCACCTTTAGAGTGAGTTGGAGAGTTCTCCAAGACTCAACTAACAAAGTTCCCTTCCATGGCACTAAGTTACCTTGATTGGACCATATTGCAAGCTCTCCCTCATGATCTCCCTTCTTTAAGGTTTTGTCCTCTGAATCATTTTGTCCAAGCTTATAAGAGTTTGCCTCTTCAAACTCGAAAGTTTAGCCAATGACCCCATTCTTGAAGTGCACTTGGTTCCGACTTTGATCCAAGTTGGCTGGGAGGGGATATGGCCTTGGATTGAAAGCTTGGTTTGCTTTATCCTTAGCCATCAGTTTAGCTTGGGGGGTTTTGGAGGCATCTTCATTCTCATCTCTCATCTTGGCTCTAGCAACTTGCCTCCGTTTCTTGGCATTTGGTTTCACCTTCTTCTTTGTCTCATTCTTATTCTCTATCTTTCCTTCTTCTTTTCGGCCTACTTCACATAGGTCTATCTTTTGATCCTCCTCTTCCTTCTTAGCTTCGATCTCTTCTTCTTTGGTCTTCTTGCCTTGATCTACCTTTTCTTGCTCTCCTTCTTCTAGCCTATCTTCTTCCTTTGGCTTTCTAGCTCTCCATGATCATTCTTCTAACTTGCTTCCTCTGCCTCTTTCTACTTTCTTAATCTTTTCCCAACTTTCTTCTTCTTGTTTTCTTCTACTTGATTCCTCATATCCTGCTCTAGCTTTTCTCCTTCTAGCTTCTTCCTAGCTAACTCTACTTGCTCTTCTCTCTCTTTTCTTGTTTCATCTTTTCCTTGATCTTCTCTATAGCTCCATCTAATAAGTCTTTTTCTTCTTCTTTCCTACCATCTTCTTCTATCACATCCCATATTTGCATGATTCTCTCCTTCAACTCCTTTCCTAGCCTATCATCATTGAACTTTGTGGGTTTGGTTAGTTATTGGGGTTAGGGTTGTCAGGATCAAGGTGATCCAAGATATAGGCTAAGCTCATCCTTGCCCTTTGCTTCTTCTTTGGGTTGTTGGGGTAGAGGTGTTCCAAGATTTGGACTGAGCTCATCCTCTCCCTTTTTTTTATTTCTTCTCTTCTAACTCATCACTTCTTTTCTTTCCTTCACCTATATTATCATCTAAGGTAGAAGTGTTGGCTCCATGTAACGGATGCCTTGCCCAAGGTGCTTTCGCCCTTCCATTCTCATCTTCTAAGTCTTATCTCCTCATCTACTTCTTCATCATTCTCTTCATCAAAGGCATCCTATGCCTCACAAGAGACCACCAACCTAGCCTTACCCTCAATCTCAATGGGTGGAGGTGTTCCAAGATCAGGATCGAGCTCATCCTCCCCCTTCCCTTCTTCTAACATTGGTTTTTCTTTTAACTAGACTACAACATATGGGTGCAAGGGTTCATCCTTCTAACATGTCCACCTTGCTTTATCTACTTTTCTGTATCCCAACTCCATCATAATATTTTCTACCTTTGACGGCATATCCATCCTCCATCCTTCTCCCTTCACATAATATTCCATCATTTCCTCCTCTTCTGAAACTTCTTCAGGTTGACATACTTTGGAATAGGGATAGTTGGTGGAGGTCAGCTCCTTGTTGGGGACAAGGTGTTCCAAGATCTCAATTGAGCTCATCCTCTCCCTTACCTCCTCCTCCTCCATCTTTGTCCAACCAATAGTCTTCTTCTCTTTTCACTTATTTCTTCTTTTCTCAACTCCTTACTTTCTTCTTTGGTGGGCTTCACTCCATTCTTCAACTCTTAGACTCTTTCAAATCTCATCTGCTTCAAGTATGGTTTTGCCCGCTCTTAGGCTCCTTCAGATCCAAAGACAGTCTCCCAGTTCCACCTCAGCATGATTTCCTCTTGTTGAAATTATGGGTCGAGGTCTTAGGTCATCTTCACTTGCCATAGCCTAGCTCTCTCGCACCATGATCAACCAGTAGTCAACCTCCTCTAGGTCTTAATCCACCTCTTCAACCTTCTCTTCAAGATTGCGCAGCACATCTATTCCTTTGTGGAGTCTTTTCCAATGTTTTAATGATCTTTGTTTGCCCGATCAATTTGAGCCACAACTATTTTTTCCTGTATGTGATTTCAAGCTAGTGACAGCTCATCTTCCTCTTCAAAGAAAGTGTCCTTCCATATAGCTTCAGCTCTCTCCACAACATTTTTGAATGGTATGCCACACGTCCCTATCATGCCATAGTTCTCTCTCAACTTTATTGGCACATCAAGTTCTCTTCCAATTTTCAACATGCCCAAGGGGCATCGCATCGCATTGTCACGTTGTATCGTGTTGAGGTCGTCACTTCACGTTGCACAACCTACTATGGTAGGATCTCATCTGCATTAGTGAGCCTGCTCCCCTCTCAAGCTAGTATGCTCCATGCTAGAGTAGATCACACTAACCAAATCACGTGTGGTCACAAGCAAAACATCTCATGGCGATGGTATGCAAGGTAATGAGTAGAAATCCACAACATTGTTCGTATCACCTAGGTTTTTGGTATTGTCTGTTTGAAATCTATATACTAAATATTTGTCTAGCCATAAAGTACCTAAACAAATTTCATCGTGCCATAGAACATAAAAACCACATCACCTTTGAAAGGGCTATTGAATATGCATGTTCTTTCTACTTAGACAACATGAAAGTAATCATTTCAAAGTACAATAATATTTACACTATTTTAGAATTAGCAACTTCATTGCTGTTCATACTTCTGGGCTTTGCACTTCACAGACCTAGAGTGTAACAATGCACATACAAAGTTTGGAAAAAATGTGAACGAAAACCTAATACAACTAATGAATGTCAAGTGTCAAGGCTTGTTGTTGCATCACCTTTAAAAGTTTGCTAGTGGTAAAACTTGACGTTCCATAACGAGCCATGGCCCTATTCCGCAAAGAGTACAACTTGATATACAATTCTCCAAACTGAAATATGATCATGTCAATGCACAAAAATTCCCCAGACCAGTGCAATACGGTCATTCATACCAACACACACCAATTCCCCAAGCCAGTACAATATGGCCATGCCAGTGCCAACACGCATCATCTTGATATTCAGGTAAATTCCATGTTTTCCAAGCATGTTGCTTCATTTCTCTTTCACTTTGTACTCACATGGACCATTGGTTCACCTAGCTGATGAACAAACTGAATACTTGCAGAAGATCCAAACTAATAGGTTATTTTACAGAGTATCCACTTTGTGATCCTGATATTGACTTCTCTGATCTGTAAACACATCATAACACGAACACTCCAGCTCTAAATACAGAAAAGATACATTTCCAAATTTCCCTTCCACAGAAGACACCTAACTTAAAGCTTCTAATCAAGTTGAATGTTTTCCAAGTTGCTTCAGCACTGATGGCACCCAGTGCTTACTTGGATATCATTACTTCACTGAAATTACAAATACACTGCAAACACAAAACCTGCAGAAACATCCATAAAATAGTCTGATAACTAATTCCATACAACAGTATCATAACCAGACACTTACAGCACTTTAACTCTAATCTGAGATGATTCCTCAAAGACTTGTAAACCGAGAATCAAAACGGCTCCACAGAGCCCCTAATCCCAAGAACCCGATGAGCTAGAAAGCTGCAATTTAAAAACTGTAAAGCCATTGTTACAGGTGCTTCAATGATACCATTTGTAATCAGAGAAGAAACCAGCTACTGGAACTTGGTTATTTTCTTTATATTACAAACTATACTGTAAGCCATCATGTCCATCTTCATAAATAAAGATCAAACTATGTCTATTCAGCAAGGAACCGACACGAGCTAGATAATAAGTCAACATATAAAGTTGAATGAAGCTGCTTCTACAAAGAATATAGCAGCACCCCTTAGGTGCTAAGAGCCTGAATTGCAGAATTATCAAGCTCAAGATGTCCTTTTTCAAGACAAATCAATGCTCAAGAGATTATACAGAATAATCAAAATCATCCAGTCTGAACAATGCACTAAAACTTTATTCCTACAAGTGAGAAATACAATTTCATAAGAAGCTGGACTGTAAGCATGGGATCATTTGTTAAATCTACCTGAAACAGCTATCAGTAACTAGGGACATCCAAAAGCTTTTAGTCCAGTCTTTGGTAATTACAAATACTGTGGCAAAATGCCTTTGGCACATTAATCGATAACAATTTACAGTAGAGCTGCCAAGTAGTCCTGCATGAGACGAATTCTTCTGCAAGCACAATGGCAAAAGTATGGAAGACATCACCCTGATAGCAAACATATCTCAGCTACCTGCCTTTGGAAATGTTCATTAATATTTTACATGGCTGGTATGTTTGCAAATGAGAATCCCTTGTAGCCTTTATATGCGTAGTAGGCGATTCTTGTGTAATAAAATCCAGGTAAAAAGAGGACAGCTCCCAGGACAGCAAAGAAGAGCCCTGAAAATCACGAGACATACACATCATATAGGGGTCAAGACATCACCAAGCAGTTAAAGAACATGTGATGACTGAAAGACAGGAAAAATTCTGTACATGAAGTTGCTTCCTTTGGTTTTGACACACTAGAGTATCCCATCTACATTGGCAGCAGATTTGCATAATTTGCTTGAATGTAACATGATCATTCAATATGCTTTCAGCAGGATGACAGTTGTAGTATCGCTGATAGCTAGACTTCCGATTTGCAAGTCTAAACCTCATGTCTTCTCCCACACTCACTTGATCAAATTTTGAGGACTCCATCATTCCCCGTGTCTTTGCACATATTTTAGACTAATGGGGAAATAACATCTCCTCTATATCTTTGATTAAATTTTGAGGACTCCATCATTTTATGTATCTTTGCGCAAATTTTAGGCCAATAGTAACAGATCACGTTCAAATCTTACCATGGCCTCTGTCACCACCGACTTTGTTGTACATCATGACGAAGCCACCAATAATGCCGATGACCCCCAGCGTGAGCAGGGAGATGGCAAGCGCAATTTCTTTTACAGGAGGCCGATTGTGAACGATAAACGTTCCCTCGAAATCGTCCTCCGTTATCGAGAACGTGTGATCCACATATGCCATCTGTAATCCTTCTGATGAGAAATGTCTGCGTCCCGCCAAGCTTCTTTATCTCTGCTAACGCTCAACGAACCTCCGCTGGTTGTGCTTATCGATTCAGCTCTTTTGGTTCTGTGCACAGAAAGAGACTGAAGGCGGGCGTTTGGGGGAAGGAATTTGTTTCTCTCTAAAACGAAATACCTCTTTCTTCACATACCTGGTTCTTTCTTGCTAAATCGGATCTGATGAATCAACTTTGAAGCCTGCCTTCGTCCGTTTGTTTGGTTTTTGTGCGGATCTCATAAAACATTAGAAACAACAAGCAATATTAGTCAAATTTCACCTCGAAATCTTGGAGCAATCGCCCCTCGGTGTAAATCGGGCCTCTGCTTCTTTTCATAGGCTATATAGCCTTCGCACATCAGCAAATGTGGTAGACTGCCAAAGAAAAACAACGGGAATGGTAGGTGGTTTTGTGCTTTGTGGTGAACTAGAAAACCACCGTTCTCTTTTTTAGAGGAGCAACTCTAGCCTCTTTGCTATGGCCAGTTCATTTTTTCGTCTGCCCCTCCATAGCCGCCTCCATCATAAGCCAATCTTTCTCTTTCCGTTTCAAAGCTTTATCTTCCTCACAACCAACTCTTACCTTTGCCTATATTTCTTCACAACCAATTCATAACTTCTAATTAAAAAACCTTCCATCAAACATACAAGCGTCCCTTGCTCGCTTCACACGTGCGAAACACTATGCCACTTTGCACTGGCACTCAACCTTCGAGTTTTAGTCCAACCACCCCCTTCTTCTCAAACATTTCCTTCTACTCCTCCTCCAATTTTAACATGGACCCTTCTTTGTCTCATGTTCATCCCCATTTGTTGTATGGATTGTATGCAAGCAACAACCGTTTTGGCTCTTGATAATGCTACAAATAATGCAGGCACAGAGTGCTTCCTCCATGGTGTCATTTCTCAACACCTTCTTGTACTTCTTCATTCTCCTTCCATGGATCACACAAGCTACTCACATTGTGCAATCATCCTTCCAAAATGGTGGGATTTCCAAAAGGAATCACACTTTCTAGGTCAAAGTGCAAGAAAGCATGTGGGTACATGAGCTCAATGCATGTGATGACCTATTCTATATGCAATTTAGAATGTCATATGCTTCACTCCGACATCTTGTTCGCCTATTGGTTCCATTTTGGCCCAAAAAAGGTGACAAGAATAAGGTTCGATCAACCATTGAATCATGGAGAGTACTAAGCTACAATGTGCTTTGACTTACTAATTAGGACTCCACCTATCTCATAGCCAATACCTTCAGCATCAAAGAGTCAATATTGAAAAAATATCACTACATCATTGTGAGATCGTCATAACCAAACTTAGGCATGCATTCACCTTAGTTTAGTCAAGGAAACATCTCAAAACCATCATTATCAACTTTCAAACCTTTACTTTGCTCTTTGATGTCTGTGGTGCAATTGATGTTTGTGATGTCAAGCTTGCAAGAAAGCCCAATGTCAAGCAAACACTTGTATAGGGATCAAGTCTATGTACATCCTCAAGAATCGACAATGCATTCTCTTTACATAGGTGCGGATCTAAAATGTGTATCCACGTGGCATGTACATTATCTCATGTTGTGTTCTCCATAGTCTTCTTATGAGAATACACATGATGAGCACATGGAAGATAACTCTAATAGCCACCTCAATCATAACAATGTTGTTTATGTAACGTGTCCACTTGTCCGCTTGTGGGACACGTATTAGCAGCCCATCGAGAGGAGTGTCTAGAAGGCTCCATCTGGCACTCGCAGGGAATGACATAGGGTTTGCGATCTAGGTCTTCTCGAGTCTGCCCCAAGCGGAAGTGTCCAGTCGTTCCCACTTGGGATTGACTTGAGGTTAGGGTTCCTTTCCTATTAGCAAAGTCCCTCAGGAGAAGCTAGTGTCGAGCTCCAGATGTAACCACTTTGCATAGGAACAATAGAATCGAAGCGGATTCATACTGCACTTCGTTCATTGAGAATGGGAAACGAGAGGGATGCAAAGGTCAACCTCTCTACCATACAACATAGTCCCATTCCTTTCCCCTAAAACAGAATAAACTCGAAATTCTACATCTACTAACACTAGGACTTCATTGTCTTATTATCTCATCATTTGAGAAAAGTTCCCAGCTAACCGGGACCACCCTTCTATAGGACGGACCTAAGTCACATCCACCGCACTTTCCTCAGTTTGTTTTAGCTATCTAATTACCTAACACATTACGTTTTGACATGCAAAATCACCTTCCTTAATTAAACAAATTAATCATGGATTCCTTCACGTAACTTAGGCACTGACACAAAAACAATGCTAAGCAAGTTCCTTTTTCTCCAATAATTGCTCTTTATTTATCAAAATCCTGGAGTACATCCAATATCACGCCCGAAGGCTATCCCAGCAATCTACAGGATTGTTGCTCCAAGTTCCGCCCATTGACTAGTACACAGGCCTCGAGATCCCTTCTCGAGTCACGTCGGCCTCTTGTGCAGGATCTGGAGGCAAGGGATTTACAGCCAGAGCCTCCCCTAGCACCCAAGAGTCCTCCCGCTCCAAGCAGCACCCATGGAGAGACCTCTCGCGGCGGGTTATGTCCATATACCTAACGCGGCTGACAACCCCCTTGGATAGGACCTGGCAGACAGTCGGAGGTAGCTGTTACTACCTCTCCCTCCATGCTTTCAACCTGAAGCATTAAGTGTTTTCCTTGAATTAGTTCTTTGAGCAAAGAGATCAAATAATGTACCTAAGTACAAGCACGAACATTTCGGAGGTCGTTTGTATGATCGACTGCTAAGGTGTGACTCTTTTTTTCCCGGGTGCTCCCATCATCCGATCTTGGGTCTTTTCGCATCTTGGCGAGATCCCAATAATTTCAAACAAGATTACGCAAGCAAATAGTCTTGGTAAGTTGACTTATACTTGCCCTTTTCCCTTGGGCTTTACCTTAGGGTATCTTTAGTCCCTAACTCAAGCATTAGTTGGTCAGTCAAGGTAACGGACATGCCTTATTGACAACCCAACCAAGGGTCTTTTAATCTCTAATTCCAACCAAGTTTAGTTAACACACATGGCAACACATGATTCGTCATTTAGATTTTCAAGATGCAGTCTTGATGCATGCGATTCTTCTAATTCTCTTAGTGTGGTTCTATGCAGGATTTCCCAATCAACCTTAACCATCATGCACGTTGTGTTTAGTATAGTTGTATCTCCTAAACGACTTTTATCTCTCTTTATTCCTAGAAACGAGTACTTATTTCTAATACACCGGATCACATGTGACTTGCGTCTATGAAAGTCTAGGGTTTTGTCTAACGATGCAAGTGTATCTCATGAACAGAAATTAACATTTCATATGTTTCTTTTAACCATGATTGCGAAACGCGAATTCTAAATGACTATTCATGTACTAAACTGGTTAAAAAGCTATCATTTTATGTGAAGTAAGGCGATAACCTTATCATCTTATGTGAGTAAAAGCTATTATTTCATGCATAAAATCTTATGCAAATTCCAAACTCTACCGTTTCGCGCATGCAACTTAGTACTTAGAGTAAACAGAACCCTAAGACTCGTTCTTGTTCCATGCACGTCACCAATCCTTTCATCTCTTCCACGAGAAATAATACCTAATTAATTTTTAAAGCTTAGAACCTGGGCTTGATTCGTGTGTGCTGCGTTGGTCACTCCGCTCGCCTCTCCAACATTACCGATAGCTTGGGCGCCTACGCTTCCCGTGACTTTCTTCTTGGGAGCCATTCACCTCGTGGAGATTGGGCAGTCCAGTTCGGGTCGACAGGTTCGGGTAGGAAAGACCGCTGGATGGGGCCCTTTGCCGAGAAGGGTGGTTTGGGTGTGGCTCCTTGCAGCTACTCACCAACTCTCACTCCCTCTCCTTCTTTCTCTTTCTCTCTCTCTCCTTCTCTTCTTCTTCTCTCCCTCTCCCACTTCTTTTCTCCTTCTTTTCCTTCCCTCTCTTTCTCTTCTTCTTCTCCTTCTCTCTCTCTACTTCTCTCCTACTCCTCCTCTTCCCTCCTTCTCCTTCTCTCCCTCTTCTTCCCTTCTCTTCCCCACCCCTTCTTCTCTCTCCTCACTCCTCTCCCACTTCCCTTCTCTCTCCCACTCCTTCTCTCCTCCTTCTCTCTCCCTCTTCCTCCTTTTCTCTCTCTCCCTCCTCCTTTCTCTTCTCTCCTTCTCCTCTCCCTCTTCCTCCTCTCTCTCTCTCACTCCTTCTTCTACTTCTGTCCTCTCTCCTTCCCTTCCCTTCTCCTTCTCTCTCTCTTCTTCTCTTCTCTCTCCCACTCCTTCTCCTTCTCTCCCACTCCTTCTCATTCTTCTCTTGATCTCTCTCCCACTCCTCCTTCTCCTTCTCTCCCTCTTCTTCCCTTGTCTTCCCCACCCCTTCTTCTCTCTCCTCACTCCTTCTCTCCCACTTCTTCCCTTCTCTCTCCCACTCCTTCTTCTTCTCTCCTTCTCCTTCTCTCTCCCTCTTTCTCCTCTTCTCTCTCTCCCTCCTTCTTTCTCTTCCCTCCTTCTCCTTCTCTCCCTCTTCCTCCTCTTCTCTCTCTCACTCCTACTTTCACTTCTCTCCTCACGGGCTGAACTGGATGGCAATCAAGGGGGGAGGCGGCTTGTTTGGAGGGCCCAAGGAGGATCCCGCAACATCTAGTAAATAGGGGGTGACTATGGTCAAAGGCCTAGGGGCCCGTTTCAGTAGGATGGCGGGGGGGAAAGGAGCCCCAATCGGAAGGCCCAGGGGAAGGGTGTGCAGCGCCGCCAAGCGAGGAGGGGGGGAGAAAGAGCCGAATGACGGCCAAGGGGAGGTGGCTATGGACGGAGGCCCCATGGAAGGACCCACAGCGACTGGCAACGGGGGGTGACGTCGTAAGGAAGGGGGGCGTAGTCTCCTCTCTACCGCCGGGGAAGGGGAGAAGCCGAGGGGAGGAGGTAGGTGGCATGGCCACTCCTCCCACCTGGAGGTTGCATGCCTCCCCTCCCCCCCATCACCACCACTCCCACTCTCTCTCCCCCCCGACGTGATGTCAGCGGGGAGAGAGGGGGGAGTAAAAAAATTTGTACTAATGATAGTAAATTTTTTCCTTTTTTTTGAAATTACAGGGGGGGTTCCTATGGCATGTTACATTCTCTCCCCCTTAGAGGAATCGAGATGTCCTCATGTCAAGAGGACATGGGGGTATTGTTGGTTGAGAGTATCTTCGTCCATCCAGGTGGCATCCTCTTCGGGATAATCTTTCCACTGGACAAGGTTTTCTCTCAATGTCCTTGACCTCAAATGCCTCTCCCTGACATCTAGGACTCTATCAGGCCGTAGCTCAAGGACTCCTTGGCTAGGCATTACAATTTGTTGATCATCAAGTACATGATTCGGATTAGGTAGATACTTTTTCAATAGGCTAACGTGGAATACATTATGAACCTTTAGGATTGCGGGCAATTGTAGTCTATAAGCATTAGGCACTAGGCACTTAATGATCTTATAAGGTCCACAATACCTTGGACTTAGCTTCTTGTACTCTCCCAAGGACAGTGAACTCTTTTTAGGGCGTACACAGATGAAGACCATATCACCTTCAACGAAGGATCTGTCTTGCCGTTTCAAGTCCGCATAAGCCTTCTATCTATCCTTGGCGGCTTGGATGTCTTGTCTTATTGATTTGATTTGGTCATCCATGTCTTCCAGCATCTGCCTTGAAGCTTCTACCCTCAAAGTTGGGTCCGAGAAGCTTAAAGGGGTATGACAATCGTGCCCATACAATGCTTGAAAAGGGGTCATCTGAATACTCTGTTGGTAGGAAGCATTGTAGGCAAACTCAACCAGTGGAAAATATTGAATCCACTTTTTGGGTTCGCGACAGTAGTATGCCCTAAGCATATCTTCAATGACTTGGTTGACTCATTCTGTTTGACAATCGATTTGGGGATGGTAAGCTGTACTGAAACATAGTTGAGTCCCAATAGCCTCAAAGATAGCCCTCCATAAGTGTGATGTGAAGAGAGAGTCACGATCACTAATGATTCTTCTGGGTAACCCATGCAGTTTGAATATTTCCTTGATGAATAATCTTGCGATGTCTGAGGCTTTATAGTTTGTCTTGACAGGGATGAGATGTGCAACCTTGGTGAGCATATCTACTACAACCATAATAGAGTTGTATCCTCCCTGAACTTGGGGTAGGCCAACCACGAAATCCATACTAATGAATTCCCATTTCATTTGGAGAATGTCAAGTGGTTGCAAATTCCCCGGCTTTTTGACATGTTTTGCCTTAATGCGTTGACAAGACAAACATTCTGTAACATATTTGAGAACGTCACCCTTGAGCCTATCCCAATAATAGCTCTTCTTGACCGCATTAAGGGTCTTGGCATAGCTAAGATGTCCTGAGAAAGGGGAGTCATGGGCTTCCGAAAGTATCTTCTGCTTGAGAGATTGGCTTGCAGGGATACATAATCTTGTCCTAAAGTAGACAAGTCCACTATTGATAGAGAATTCTTGATACTTCGTCTTTAGCTTCGGGTCTTGATCCTTGACGGGGATCTCCCTTAGCAATTTCTGATAGACTGGGTCATGACATGCCTCTTCTTTAGCTAGCTCAAGAATTGGGTTGTTTGGCATTGATACCTTTGTGGCTAGAGATCTTGCTGTTGATGGATCCTGCAAAATAAGAGAATTTAGAAATGCCTTGCGACTAAGTGCATCGGCAACTACATTCTCTTTTCCAGGCTTGTATTTGATTTCAAAGTCATATTCTTCGAGCACTTCGATCCATCAACGTTGCCTCATGTTGAGCTCATTCTGGGTGAAGATCCATTTAAGACTCTTGTGATTCGTCACTAAGGAAAATTTGTTACCTAGAAGGTAATGTCTCCAAAGTTTGCTCTCGCAGTCTTCGGGATATCTTCTTCCTTGATCCTTATCTGTTAATATCTAGATCTGAGATCTATCTTAGAGAAGATCTTCGCACCCTGAAGACGGTCAAGTAATTCATCTATTCTTGGAATGGGACATTTATTTTTTATGGTTGATTGATTCAACCCTTTGTAGTCAATGCATAACCGAAGTGTTCCATCTTTCTTCTTCTGCAACAGTACTGGAGCTCCCCATGGTGAACTGCTAGGATGGATGTAGCCTTGGTCTAACAGTTGCTTGAGCTGCTATTTCAGTTCAATAGCTTCCGGGATGGACATCCTATACGGCCTCTTTGCGACTGGTGCAGCTCCTGGCGCCAGCTTGATTTCGTGGTCGACTTCCCTTTGAGGAGGAAGTTTTGTCAACTCCTCAGGAAATACGTCTGCGTATTCCTTTAACCATGAAGGTTCTTCCCCAGATTCCTAATTCTGATCTAGCTTATTCACTTTAATCAGATAGACAGGTAGGCCCTTTCTAACTCCTTTTATTATCCGTGTTGTTTTTGCTAGCTGTATTTTTGGATTACCAGCCTCTCCTTGAGTTGTAACTAGCTCCCCTTCAGAATTTTGGAAGGAGACTTGGCCCTTTCCACAGTGGATGTGGGCATCATTGGGTATTAGCCAATCCATTCCAAGTAAACATTCGTGGACACCTAGGTTCATTACCCTGAATCTCACCGAAGTTGTCTTTTTCCCAGTAGGAATTTCACCTTAGCAGTTTGCCTAATACAAGAGACCTCACGACCATTTGCTAATTCCATAAGTAAAGTAGATGTGTCTATTGTGGCTATCCGTGGTCTTTTTGCATAGATCAGTGAAATGAAGGAATGTGTACTGCCACAATCAATTAGGGTTTTGAAGCTTTTATCTTCGTAATCTGATGGAGTTTGGATCATTGAGAATTGGCGATTCGGACCCTTCTTGTGAAGAGCGGCATGAACCATTGCCCTCTCAATGTCAGCATCCATGGATGGATCTTCTTCATCGCCCAACTCCTTGTTGAAAACACTGGAGGTTCTCCCTCTGGCCATGACGGTGGCTCCTTGGCCATGGGCGGCTCCTTGGAATGGCCCTTGGCAATGTCCTCTGCTAAGCTTAGGACACTGCCTCTTGAAGTGTCCGGGCTCGTTGTAATGGAAGCAACGTAGATTGCCATCATTACCTTGTGTAGGAACAAAGTTGTTGACAGCATTGGTTCTAACTTTCTTCCTTTGTCCCTGATTCTGACCCTACACTCTCTTACTCTGAGCCCTATACATTCCCTTGTTCTGATCCCTGTAAGGCCATGTCATGTTGTTCCTTGGCTTGGTCTGCACCTCCTGTATTATTGGTGCAACTCGAATGAGTGCGTCTTGTAGGTCCGTTGGGCGCATTGATTCCAAGCAGGGGTTTATGGGTGGATTTAACCCAGCACAAAACTTTGACACCTGTTGTGTCATATCCATTGGTGGCGCGTACTTCCAAGAATGAATTCAATATATGAATATTGTTGAAAGCCTATTCATGCTACTTGTATTAATCAGAAATTTAGGCACAAAGCTTTTGCCACTTTGCTTTCTTGTTCTCATATTCTTTCACCTTCATGATTTCTTTGAGTTCAAACAATATGTTGCCTCTAGTGCTTTGCCTTTGATGGTTTAGCTTGTAAAATATTGATATACTAAAATTCTATATCCTTGAGAGCTTACAAGTATGTTTGCAAGTGAAAATTGTGAACAAAAAAAGTGTTGTGATTGAAATAAATGCTCATAAAGGAAGAAGATGAACTACACAATTATGCATATACTAAACAACAAAATCTAAAATGTGTGCTCATAAACCTAGCCAATTTTTTTTGAATAAGCATGGATTACATTCAAAACAACCTTTTCCTACTTGGAAGAAGTTTTCTTACACAATGCAAGGATTTGTGCTATTTTAAGCTATATCTCCATGCCCTTCAATTCCACTCACTTAGATATCCCTAAAAGGCCCCTAATCACTCCAACACACTTGCAAGCTTTTGTGTCTTATATGTTTGACATGAAATAGCCTAACCAATAGATGGACGAGCATCGTTCATCCATAATCACTATAATAAATGAAGGGTATTTGGTGAACACTCTGATGGAACTACACTAAAAGAAGTTTAAAAATGTCAAGCTTGCCATTGATACATGCATCGAAATGTTTGCCAAAACAAGTGCATCGAAAAGGGTCTTAGAATACATGTCGAAATACATGTCAATACATGCTTTGCTATATAGCAATGTGCATATCAACATGTATTTTGACAACACTTTTGGCTCGGATTGTGACATGTGCAGGGGAATTTTGGATGGTAATATCAATACTATATATCAATGAGTGCAGAGAAAAATTTAGAAAGGATCTAGGGGTCAAATCTTAGTTGTCCATGCTACTAACTTGTCAAACATGGAATATTGTGCAAACTTGTACCTCAAGTAGCAACAAAAGCATTTGAATTGAAATAAATATACATGATGCACTTGAATGTGTATAACAAAGACATAATGAAGCACTTGAAAGTAGAATGAAAATATAACAAAGTCCAAATGATACAATTATAAATGAATACAAATGTTACAGTTGCAAATAATATAAGTAAATGTCTACAAAGTACCAATTCAAGTGATAGAAATGAATATCTAGAAAGCAGAGAAGGATAAGATCCCTAATTGAGGATTTCATCCTCAGGCAATCCCTCCATGGCCCACTATTGCAGTAGGAAACAAATAAAGATTATGGCAACTCTTTAATGAAACATGAAATGCATACATGTTAGTCATATAACAACTATATTTACACCTCTTATCTCTCCTTCCCACACCCATAGCCGCTCTAAAAATCATGTAATCCCATACCATGCCCTATACTCTTTCTCTAGCCTGGGCGACCATTGTGTCCATACTAGAAAAATAGTAGACTCACAATGAATATTATTGTAAAGTCCAAACCTGGAATATAAACAAACTAAAGCATAATACTTACAAAGTTTATCTTTAAGGAGACCCAACCACATCTCTCAAGATGTATCTCCCAAAATGTAATGTTGATCCTATTGTGACTCATGCACATGTTGTTTCCTAGCATTACTTTCACTTGATGGGACTTTCTTTTATATCGTTCTTTTCTTCTTCCATTGGTCTCGATCAAGCCACCCATGCCTTTTTATCTCTAATATACCCAAAATTTCACAGTTAAATATACTTAATTCAACCTTATTTATCATTTGTTTCTACTCAAAATGATTTAAACTAAATTAAGTATTACTTTTTCAAATAAAAATCTTACTAAGTTAATTAGGATTTTTAAAAGTTTTTAAAGATTTATTTTAGAAATTTTATAGATTCAAAATTGAATTTTCAAATTATTTTATTAACTATAAATCTTTTTTTAATTATGAGTATTTTTTAAAAGAATTAACATTTTTGCTAAAATTTTGTAAAAGTTATAAAAAATTAATTTGATTTCTTATTAAATTTTAAGTTTTTTGTAATTGTATTTTTCTTAAAATAATCTTGATATCATCCTAAAATTTTCACACATTTTTTAATGTTGTTAAAAGAATCCACACACACACACACACACAAATTTAAAAATGATTTTTTAAAAAAAACTCAAAGCTTTAAGCCTTAGTAAAGAATAAGGGGCTAATGGGGTTAAAGGGGGGCTGCCTTGTGGCCACCACCCTACACAAAATGCCTACTCCCCCCCACCCTTTTCCCAAATAAGGAAAAAGTTTGAAAGAGAACTTGGGCCTTTATCTCATTTTCAACACACAATGATGATGAATCAACTCTTAAGAGTGAGAGAGGGAGCATATATATATAAACTAAGGCTTTAAGTCATATTAAAGAACAAGGGGCTAATGGGGTTAGAAGGGGGACCATTTTATGTGGCTGCCACCTTGCACAGAAAAAGAAGGTCCCCCTTCTCATTTTCAACACACAATAACAATGAGTCAACTCTTGAGAGTGAGAGAGGGAGCAAAAGTACAAGTCATGTCGAGTAAGGAAACTCTACAAGAAGGAGCTAGCGACAATAGTTCATGCATCGTCCCCCTACCTCGAAATCTTTTCTTTTCTAATCTTTCCCATTCATGATGGCCTCTCACAAGCGTATTGATGCAGCAAGGTTGCAGGACTCTTGAGTAGCCATAATACCAAAATTTTGACCATTAATATGATTGAGATATAATCTTTTATTCTTTATTATTGAAAAATATTCGAAGTAACGTCTAAATTTTTAAAAAATTCATATTAAATTTTTTATTTAAATTTTATTTTCATTAATTCTAATCATAAAAATTAATTTTATAATAAAAAATAATCTTTATAGTATTTTAATAAAATATTTATATTTTAAATTTAAAAATATGGTTAAAATAATATAAATTTTCTTTAAAATTAAAATAAAAACTTTAAAAATAAAAAATAAGCTCAATTAAAAAATAAAAACTAGTTAAGTATGACTAAAAATACAAAATTTGAGAGGTTTTTAATTAAAAAGCTAGGTAAAAATTCTTATAAATACTTAAAATTGATATAAATTTGTACAAAAATCTTATTTATTAGCGTCTAAGATAGTTGATCTATAGAATTATTAAATCATAAATTTAATTTATTTTTTATAAATTACTCGGCTAATCAAGTTCACCCGACCATAGGATAATTCAGTTGAGAAATCGTCCACCCACTTCCCATAGTGTCAAAGCGTATTTTAGCATTTTAAACATGCATGCTACCACATTGTGATGACATATACAAATAGCTTCATTAATTAATGTTTGTACATGGTTTATTGGCATACCCTTAAGTTACAGACACTAAGCAATCCATTTGAAAACAATGCTATTTTTTATTTTTATGCTCATATATATAGTCGCTTCAAAAGCAAACTAGCCTAATATCGGATTATCACCCTTGCCTTGTTCATCCCAAACCTTTCAATGCTAAACCACATCAGGCTTGTATAGATTTCTAGCCCTATTTTAGGTCTGGGATCATGAAATTTTCCAAATCTAGAATAAAGATTGATAAGCAAGACCTTCCTAAGAGTCAATCCTAGAGCCCATAAGTACCATTTTAGGGGGCCAGTGTGAGACTATGTGTTATGGGCAAAGGGGTTGACTCATAGCTTCCCCCTCATTTCTCACTCTCATGGAACTAAGTGTGGTACTCACCTACCTCAATCTTAGATGATTCATGAAATACATTGGCTAGTTGTTTCCCATATGAGGTAAACCTAGGGAATGCCTAGTCATTTAAGTCCACACACTCGTATGGATGGTGGTGACAAGGATTGGATCCTAAATGATAACTGAACTATTCTCTCTAAGTTAAATTGGATTTGGTATGTTTCACGTGGCATCATAGCATTAACTTTTAATTATGCTCCAGCACTATAATGATATTAAATTTGTTAAACAAGGATTGTAAAGTTTATTCACCATTATGGTCAGTGGATTAAAAACTAAACTTATTCTTTTAGAGACTTCTTAACCAACTTTTGGGCCACCACAAGATATTTCAAGCATTATATACCATAACTTGTGGATCCAACAATTTTCAATTTAGGCATGATGTTGCCTTGATTACTCTCAAGACGATCCTTAGATCGGATTGGCAAACAATCCAAGAGGAAAGTTGAAAATTGCATAATGGAAATTACTTCGTGGATGTTGAGAAAGTCAAGCACATTGAAGTTGATATTTTGAGAGCTTGAATTCCCAAAGAACTTAACCTGGTTGGAGCTTTTTGGTTCTTCAAAACCAAAGACTCGAAAGCCCTTTTTTTTGTAAATAAGCAATTGAGCGATCAAGATTAGTATGTGTGTTCTCGACTCACATGTGTTATAAGCCCTAATCACATTGGATTGCAATCTCATAACTCTTTTTTCCCTATTCTAAAAATCAAGTCATCTTGATTATTCCCTCTTAGCTATGGATATTTGATGGGCTATATTTTTGTATTTTCTTACTACCAATTCTCTCATGCTCGATAGTGGACGTATTACATGGGTTGGTATTAGACTTCTACCATCTACTATATGCATGTTGATCACATCAACAACCTTGAGTACAAGCTATGGAGGATTTGTTGGGCTAAGAGGCTCAACATAATCTTACTTGTTTACCTTCTACCCACATTCTCTAGGGCTTGTAGAGTAGCATGAGGGCGCGGCTATGACTCGACCTCAGTGGGTGTATAGTAGGATTATTGGGTCATGTCTGACCTATTTACTTTCTACCTAGGTCCTCTAAGGTCTATAGAGTATCATGAGGGTGATGCTATGACTCAAGCCAAGTGGGTGTATAGTAGGATTATTTAGGTCATATGACCCATTTGAGTTGTATTCGCCCAGATATCCTGCTCTTTTGGTTATTATCTAGAGGGATTCCCTAATCTCCTTGCCTAGTATCTAGCCCTAGGTATCCATAGTGAGCCACCCAAATATAAAGATATCTCCCTTCAATAGTTCTATGGTTGATTTTTTATATCATATGACTTTTGAGTCAAAAAAACCCTTGTATATAAATAATGAAGCAATATAATTGATTTTCTTTTATTTTCATCAAGTTGTTATATATATATATATATATATATATATAATTGTGTTAAATTGATCTACTTGTTGCATATAGATTCAAGGCAAACCTTGGTATAATTTATTGGCCTTTTGTGTAATATTTATCAATCCGCTATACATTCGTTGGATTATACTTGGCATCAAGTCTTCATGAAGATTCTAAAAAAACTTTATTATTCTCTTGGATGCTATCGAGAGAGGTGATAGATCCAACATGGTGACTATTTCTTAATTGATGTTGAAAGATTATCCTATCTAAAAACAAATCTTAAAATAATTCAATAAATGGATGAACTCAAACTTGTCAAGTTATTCTTGTTCGAAAAGCCACGAGTGAAAACCATTGTAACTATGAATGATCAAAGTATCCATTAAGATTATTATATGTATGATTGAGTTACCAACATCTTATCTCCTGATAGAATAGCTCACATAGGTTAAAAAAATGAAATGTCTACATTGTCAAGGGATTTCTCAAACTACCAAGCCACTATCGAGTTCTTATAGTCCATGAGAAACCTCTAATATACAAAGGAATACCTATGACCAAGTTTCATTATTAAGATCCTTTTTACAATGTATCAAAAAGCTACATATTGTATATATTAAAGCAACAAAACTTGAGCTTTTGATGGTGTGAATTTTTTATCATGAATATAATCTTATTCAAGGTTATTATACATATTTTAGGTATCCTACCTTAAATCTTATTGGCTAATTAATAAGAAAATAAATTTCTATTAAAGTAGGTTAAACTGTCTAAGTTTAATAGTGAGGCTTAAAGATAGAAACAAATGCCAAGATATGGATTGAGAAAATGGAGGACTACTTCTCCACGACTAGGATGAGTGTAGTCAATTAGGCTATGATAGCTTGGTTATGTTTCACTAGATAAACATATTTATGATGGAAACTTCGGTGTCAACAAGGCTATTACTGAGATATCCCAAACTCAAGAATAGATCAAGGCAACTATCTAAGGAAGATACCTATCTCTAGTCTACCAAACTCGTAGAATGGATGAGTATATCCCAAACTTGAGAATAGATCAAGGCAATTGTTTAAGGAAGATACCTATCTCTAGTCTACCAAAATCGTAGAATGGACGAGTTCTTCAGCTTAAGGCAATAAGGTCTAATGGTGACGGAATACTACTCGCATTTTGTTTCAGTCTTAAAGTATGCCTCCAAAATGACAATCACACAACAAGTAGCTCACTCTTGTCAAGGCCTAAATTCACCCTTGAATGGGTAACTGAAGGCTATGAAACATTCTAGCATTGAAGATGTGCTACACGGGCTCAAACTTTGATGGGATCTCTCCCCAGAAGGAAATTTTGGGTTACCCCTTACTTTCCAAAGCTTGGATTTTCCTATTCGAAGAGATATAGGGTCAATATTTATATGAGAAATCAAAATTGGGTTTGCCTCAACCTTGTTAATAATGAGCCTAACTGCCAACCCAACAATAGTAACAACCCTAACCTCTTAAATCCCAATCAAGGGATTCAACTTTATTGCTTTAGATGCAATCAGCTAGGCCACTTCAAAGCTCAATGTTCAATTCCAACAAACGATGCCAACCCTCCTTGTAACCCTCTAGCTACTAGGGGAAACTTCAACAATCAAGGTCGAGGAGAGGGAATGAGACAAGGAACAAGTGGCGAGGCTTGTTTGCTTACCAGATATAAGAAGAAGAAGAGGATCCTACCCTCTATGAGGAATTGGAGATAGGTACTATCTATGCAGCCGTCAATAATTCAAGGGGTTGAATGTCAATTCTCCATCCTTCAAGTGCCTGCAAAGCACCAAGGTAAACCTTTTCAAATTATTATTGATTGTGGTGCTACTTATTCATTCATGTCTCCTAAGTGCATTCTAAGTGCATTAAGAAATTATGATGGGAACCTAAACCCATTAGGAAACTTGTAGTTGAACTAGCAAATTGAAAAGAAGTGTACTCAAATTAAATCATCAAAACATTGATCTTCACTTAGAAAATCAATATAGAAAGGCAAGATTTAGGGTTCTATCCTTGGAAACATATGACTATCTCTTAGGTATGGATTAAGCAAGTATCCACTGTGGGCAAGGGACAATCACCTTTAATAACATTGATAAAATCTTAGTTCAAGCCCAAGGAAATGTAAGGAAACCTAAATTACAATTAGCAAAAGTAAGTCAGCTAATTAAAGGTCTAAGAAAAGGATTATCTATTAATCCAATCAAATTAAATAAGGTAGATTCACCTATGGATCCTAAAAAACCATCATGGTGGTTTTACCCCCCTTTTAGAGCCAATGAAACCATCAAATTTGCCGTTTGAGCAACAAAGTAGAAGCTAGTGTTTGGTGTGAGTTTTTGGATATAACAGGGTGAAATATGACATGGTGAAGGGAAGACTCATTGTAAACAAATTTTCTTAATCAAGGATTGGTTTTGGGATACTTTGAGCCTCTGATATCTTACATGTGTGTTGTTTCAACTTTTGTTGGTCTCTACTCTATGTAATCTCTATCATCATCTTTGCTCTCATACAAGTATTTGACTAAGCTCTTACTACTATTAATCCTCGCTTAAGAATCTCTCTAATATCATATACATCTATCCATCCATCACTACTCTTATTCACTCCCATAGTAAGAGACACAGTGTCTTCTCGGCATACACACATATTATCTTGACATCTTTTTGGTGAATTCAATGTGAAATAGCCGGGCTGGGAGTTCAAAGCTATGACGAGTCTAGCTACTACTGGTAAAGGTGTTGTGTGGAAAGAAGACATGTTGCGGATATTTAGGGAGTTTGCAATATATATGCGACAACAAAAAAGCATGGAGAGGATGGAAGAAGCTATAGCAAAGGCACTTCAATCGGTGGTGAATAAGATAAATCAATGTGAAGGCTGTGATGTGTCTAATTATCTTAAGACATATGCAAAGGAGATGGAGTTGAATAGGGTCTTGGAGCAACAAACGATAGTAAATTTTGAGCAGGTTGTTGTTATAGAGATAAAAACAAGGATTAGAGAGATACAATAGGCACATGCTAACAATTGGGATAATTTCAATAAGGCGCTCAAGGAGGAATACTTTATGGAAGATCTAGAGCATGTAACCAAGAGGACTTTCTTGGAGTGGACTGCTAGACCCAATAAAGGGCTATCGCCTCTACAAAATTGTTGTGATAGTTTGAGCGTAAATACTCTCAATTATCAAACATGGAACAACAATCTCTTAAGGTTGAAAAGACTGAACTTTTCTTGTAGTCTGCTAACCCTACACTTCAAAGAAGTCCTAAAGTACTTTTGGAAGACAAGGATATTGAACAAGGATAGAAAACTGATTGGAAAGAGGTGGATGACATTTTTTCTTTGCTTGCAAAGAGACGAAAACAAAGGGACAAGATGGTTGTGGCTACTATTGTTCTAGCTTCTCCTTCAACGGTGTAGGTAACTAAGCTAATAACTGTAAGTCCCAAAGTTGAAGACTCAATTTTGGATGAGTTGGTGAAAGGTACGTGAGAGTTGCAATTGAAGTTTCCAAGAATTGAAGAAAAAGGACAACTCTTTGAGCAAAGGCCACAAACTCATGGAGGTTCTGTTTCAAGATGCATATGGTGTGATAGAACTGATCACTTTCAAAAGGATTGTGATTCATTCAAAGATGCACTAGCTAAAGGTGTTGTCTTCTTTAAAGATGGTAAAATTTATTTGCGGGAGACAGGTTTACCCCTTGGTACCAACTTTGGAAAAGGTGGTATGAGAAAACTTGTGGATGATATGTTGGATAGACATGCTTTAGCCATTATGGAAGCTATTAAATATGGCTTCTAGGTGGAATGTGTATGAAAGAAAGAGGTGAAATGAATGAGAAGTCTGAACAAGTTAATGACCTTTGGCCTTATGTACTAAAGGCAGCAGAAAGAGGGAAGATTGCTAGGGATGCTTTGCACCAAGTTGGTAATTGTATTCAACCAAACAATAGGTTGGGATGATCCTATAGACTCTTTGTCAATGTGTGCATACATTGCTAGGAGCCAAATAAATATGGATGATGCACCAAGGGAGAAAAAGCATGAGCAAAGTAAAGGTAAATCTAAAACTCCAATTTACAAATTGCAATGTGATATTGAATTGGCTACATATGTGAATAAAGTGTTGGAAGAAAGAATTCTCAATAGCAAGGTGGAGTTTACTTTGGGAGAGGTACTTGGAATTGCTAAATGTGAGTTTCATGAGGAGATCATTGATATCATCAAGAGGAAGTGACAAGTTTTGGGAGATCCTACCAATCCTTACTTACCAGGAGATGGAGAGAGCTTAAAGTCCCAAGGGATACATGGTATACACCAGGTACATAGGGCACATGCACATGAAGATGAAGATGCAAGAAGTGTGGTAGATTGTAATCAATTTTTGAGACAAATAAAGCAAGTTCGATTTGAGTATGATGACAAATACGAAGTCTTTCACAGAAGCCATTATTCAATGAATCATTTGGCCATGGCTGCAACAAAGACTCTTGTTAAGATTGGTGATCTTGATAAGCCATACATTGCACTCATAGATCATGGTTTAGAAATTAATCTTATGTCAAAGAGTCTCTACTCCAAAGGAAAGTGGTTGATTGATATGGATCATGGGTGGAAAATTTGGGCTATAGACAACTCATCCAGGAATTTGTATAGTGCTTGTCCTAATGTGAAAGTGACTATTGAAGATGTTCGAGATGAGTAGAATTTCTTTGTACATGACATGTCTTATTACCCTTTGATTCTTGGACAACCATATTGTTGAGTGTGAAATATGTTGGTTTTTGGGCTGATTTTTTATTGTTTTTGATGATAAATGGTTGTTTATTTTGAAGTGTTTGGATAAGTTTGGAGGGTTTTTTTATGGTTTTTGATGAGGATGTTTGGTTCTGTAAGGTCTGATTTTGTTCTGTTTTCTTTTGTTTTGTTTCTATTTTGGTAGTAGAGATGGTTGAATGAATGTTTTGAGAGATGATTGAAGTTGTGTGAAGAGGTTTATGAAAGATTGAATTGGTTTTGTTTTGGTTTTTATGATTTTTATGGGTTCTGTTGATCTTCTGTGAAGTTCTGTAAGCTTCTGTAGCTCTGTTGTTCTGTACTTCTGTTGCTCTGTGGTTCTGTTCTGTTGTTTCTGTTGAGTGTTATGATGGATGTGTGGATATTTTGGGAAGTGTTTTTGTCTTAGGAAAGGATGAATGGAAGCTCTATCCAAGCTAATTGAAGTGAAGAAGTAACTGCTGAAGATTTGCTAAAGATTTACAGAAGGTTACAGAAGACAGTGACAGAAGACAAACCTCACAGGACACTATGAAGTCTCTGGTGACCCTTCATATCAGACATACCTTTTGGAAGGTGTATCCACGATCCAAGAAGGATTATTGAGAGTGATTATTGATTATTGTAGTGAGGATATGATGTACTATTGATGGAGAGAGAGAGAGAGAGAGAGAGAGAGAGAGAGAGAGAGAGAGAGAGAGAGAGAGAGAGAGCCAGAGATAGTCAAATCTATGAAAACATTGTAATTGTATATGAGAGATCGAGAGAGAGAACTATGAAGACATTGAAGATGAATACTATGTGATGTATTTCCATTCAAAGATGGTGTATTCCTTTGTGTTCTTTGTTCTTTTGATGAAGATTATGAAGAATATGGTTGATTTTATAAAATCCGTGGGAGATCTACATGATGTTGCATGAAGATTTGTTGTGCCTGGTGTTCTTTTCTTCATTGTGATAATATAAAACCTAATAAAAAAAGCTTGTTGATGATGACAAGATAGATTTTCTTGCAGTAGAAACCCTATTTCCTATGTGTCTCTCTTGGGGCTCCACATATATCACTGCAATCCATATGGAGACTAAGGTGATGGATGATGGTTCTACTTATACTAGAATAAGAAGTCATGTGGGTAGCATGATGTTCGGTTCTTGAGTGTATGTGTGGATCATGAGAGAAATTGAGAAAGCCTTTGTGAGTATCCTTTACCAAAGATTAGCAAGGAGCTCAAAGAGCATCAAGATATGATAGGTTTTCTACATGTACCATTGTAAAGCTAGACTATGATGGCACACAATGAAAAAGGTTCTTGCCTAATTTAGAAGGTAAGAGAGATTTTTCTATAGGATTTATAGGGCTAACAACAAAAGGTTCCATATGTTTTAGAAAGTTTCAAGACTTGCAAAGGAAGGAATGGAAACATGTTGGTAATGTTCAAAAAAGCTTGAAGGAAATGTGATTGAAGATGATGAGGGATTTTAGGAGTTTTTGAAGAAGTTTCTTTTGTTAATAACTTTGGAGAGTTTACAGCCATAGTTAATTTAAATCTAGAGGAAGATAATGAAGTTGTCAAAGTATGTTCAATGGACATGTACAAAGTGATTGAAGGCTTCAAATAAGACATGTGTTCCAAAGCAAGTGAAGTACTAGAAGTGCATGTGGAGACCAAATACAAAACTATTGCTAAAAGGGTAAAACCTATTGCTCAACCTCTACCTTCTAATAGTAGAGATAAGCTAAATCAAGCCTCTCAACAACCAAACCTATGAGATCCACAAAGAATTGGGCATACATTTACACCATAGACTTTAAAGGAATTGAACATTGGATGTGAGAGATTTTTTACACCAGAGGAGAAAGGAATTGAACATTGGATGTGAGAGATTTTTTACACCAGAGGAGAAAAAGTGCTTCCAAGAGATGGTAAAAATCATGGTAAGGCCTTTGCTTTTCCACTGCATGAAATTGGATGTATGGATCCTAATGTTGTTGCTTCAATGGTTATTTTCACTATGCCTCATGTGCCTTAGAACTTGAGACCTATTCATGTTCCTAAGGCTCACTTACCAAAATTGATTTAGTTGTTGAATGAAAAGTTTAGGATGGGTATTTTGGAGCCCTCTTGTTCTCCATATTCAAATAGGTGGTTCACCATGCCAAAGAAGAATGGAGCTTTGAGGTTTATATAGGATATGCAACCGCTGAACAAAGTGACTATCAAGAATGTTGGTATAGGTCCAATTGTGGACAACTTTGTAGAAACTTTTGCAAAAAGGGCCAGAGTAGGTCTTGGAATAACCACATCTTGCATGAAGATCAACTCAAGTCTCTCTCCAAGAAGAGAAGCTCTTGAAAGCCTATAAAAGAGGAGGCTCTCCTTGGGTGTGAGGGAGGTGGAAGGAAGCATCAGTTTGCATGTATTCAAGAGAAGAAGAGAAGGTGCAACTGTTGCGGAAGCTCTACTGAAATCAAGTACTGGGGAAGCTCTACTGAAATCAAGTGCCAAGAGGAGAGCCCTACACATATTGTGTAAGAGAGGAGGAGACTCAAGAAGGATCAAAAGGTGCCAACTTCCAAGTTGTGCAAGTGTTAGCCGGTTGTATACCATGCAAGGAACCATAATCTTGTTTCCAAGATCTACAAGTAA
This sequence comes from Lygodium microphyllum, assembly GCF_053477565.2. NCBI lineage: Eukaryota > Viridiplantae > Streptophyta > Polypodiopsida > Schizaeales > Lygodiaceae > Lygodium > Lygodium microphyllum. The sequence continues at coordinate 8,585,025 of NC_141164.1, read as the reverse complement.
GAATTGGTTTATATGTAACGGAGGAGCTTGCTCCTTGTTAATAATATAACTCCACAAGGGGGGAACTGGTCCATCTTCTAGTCCCTAGTGTGTTGACAGTCTCTCTCTCTCTCTCTCTCTCTCTCTCTCTCTCTCTCTCTCTCTCTCTCTCTCTCCATATTTCTTTTCTCTCATCTAAGATTTTGGGAATTTTCCAAGTCCCACTTTGAATGAATGTCTTAATTCTGTGAATGAAAGAGAGCACTACGTTTATGTTTATCTTTAAAAGGCACTTTGTATGTTACAAATATGAGATCACACATCTTGAGAGCTTAAATGATGAATGTAAGCTATGTGGCTGTTACAAGATTTGAATTTCACCTCTATCTTTTCTAGCATACTAACAAAATATGATGTTGTATGGTGGTGGAAACATCAAGGAGGCTTAACTAGTATATACCTAGGAAATTTCCAAGTTTAATGTAAGAATACAAAGGTTTGATGGAGTGGAGAGAGAATTTAGAATACAAAAGCCTTAAACATTGTATAAAAATATGTTATCATGGCCAAAATTTATAATGTTATGGATTTGAAGATATTATAATACGAGTTTTTTCTTTTAGATATAGCATCATTTAAAGTGACATATATAAGTTTCATGAACTAAGACCTTAAAAGAGTCACCACTAACTAGGTGTGGTTTAATAACTTGATCTAATACCATATAGTAATAAGTTTGGATAACCTATGATGTGATGGATCTTTTTTTTGTGTAAACCAATAGACACAAGTATGTCAAATAATTGCTCATCCCATTTATATTTTTTGTATGTATATTCATGATATATAAATATCTTTTATTCAAAATTTATATCTATCTTGACAATATATGGACAAGATGGATATTGGCTTTGGCCAAAATCAACTAGCTTCACACTTTGACTAGCTAAATGAACTTTCATGTCATAAAATGAAGATTTATATACCAAGCTAGAAGTTTATGATTTTTCTAAGACTAAAGATTTAACCTTTGACCAATGGTTTGTGTTTCCAAAGAAATAGACATAAATTGTATTATTAATTAAGATTTATTTGTTAGCTAAGATATAAAGTATAAAATTGGACTTAAACCACTTTATAAGAAATTTCAACACACTTAACTATTGTTATTGAAAGAATAAAAAATATTAAGTAGATTCTCTCATTGATATTGGTGGTGTTTAAAAACACCAAGGTAATTACATAAAACACTTTAAATTTTTAACAAGCATATATTTCATAGCCATGCAAAAGCTCTTAATGTAAGGGATATATTTACTATGGAAGTCAAATTAGTCCATATAGAGTCATTGTCTTGTTGCATCATGTATATTGAAAAAATACAACTTTTGTAGATAGCTACCATTTATGAAATGTTTGTGATATCCTAACTCATGAGCAAGTTGCATTGCTTCCATATCTTTCAAAGTAGAGACTAAAGGAGTTTGCTTCAACATGGATAATTGTGAGTTGTTCAATGTAAGTGACAGATTATGTGAGGCATTTATTGAGTATATTTGTATAGTAGACAGTCATAAAGTACAAAACAGGATTTAAACCACTTTATAAGAAATTTCAACACAATTAACTAATGTTATTGAAAGAATAAAAAACATCAAGTAGATTCTCTCATTGATATTGGTGGTGTTTAGAAACACCAAGGTAACTACATAAAACACTTTAAATTTCTAACAAGCATATATTTCATAGCCATGCAAAATCCTATAATGTAAAGAATATATTTATTATGAAAGTCAAAATTAGTCCATATAGAGTCAGTGCCTTCTTGTTACATCATGTATATTGGGAAAATACAAATTTTGTAGATTTTGTATAAAACATTTAGTTGCACTACCATTTATGAAATGTTTGTGATATCCTAACTCATGAGCATTGCATTGCTTCCATATCTTTCAAAGTAGAGACTAAAGGAGTCTACTTCAACATGGATGATTGTGAGCTGTTCAATATAAGAGACGGATGACGTGAGGCATTTGTTGAGAATGTTTGTATAATAGATGGTCTCTTGAAGCAAGAAGTAATGGAAGGTTGAACATATATACCATCTTTATTAATCATGGTCTCGTGCGGTGCTAATGATGAAGATGAAATACCATCATTATCTGCTCTAGTCCATTCATCAATGACAACCTTGAATTGAGCATACAATTCATGTCCATATTGAACTGGATCTTGTCCATATCGATCAAACTTGATGACTTCACGTGCATCATGGTATTTGCTTAAGTGAGTCAAGTATGGTAGAAGTTCTTTGATCAAGATAGAGTCTTCACGATCAATATCAAATGTTTTTGGATAAATGTAATTCTCAATAGGATTTGGACATCCTTTATAAGGACTGCCATCTATGAGAATAGTCTTGGTATGCTGAGAAACATCTCCATATTGATCCCATACGTACTTCAGAGGCTTGAACATTGCTTCTACTCCCATCTTATCTGGCCTATATATGATTTTGAGTCGATGTCTATGACATTGTTCTTGGCCCCAAATCATGAAGAAAGGATACTTCCTTTTTGCATGGATCTCCAAGCACTTAATAACTACCATGACATTCTTATGTAAAGCTGTTGACCAAACTCCCACTTGGAATCTTGCAAATAAGGCTTCAAGAAACTCCATACATCTTGGTCGAAGAACAAGCCATTGCTTTCCCATTTGAAAGCTTTGAAACCTTTTAGACTTAGCAAAGCATCGTTGTAAAAGAAGATCATTGAGATCAAGTATTACACATAATTGTGTTGCACTTCATATCAAGGAAATATCAATCACATCATCACGCTCTACTATTGTTGAATATGTTAGATATCCAACCATAGATGTCTTAGTTGAAGTTACAAAGAAGAAAAAGAAGCACATTAGATTCATTTACTTCCTCATCATTCTACCTAATGTTTGAACTATGAACTGGCATAGAACACTAAAGCAATTTAACTTCACATTGATAAATACATACATAGGTACTACTTAATAAATGATGTCTTAAGAAAAGAGACATTTGACCATGTGATCAAATCTAACCAAGAGTAATATCATGGGGTGAAAAAAAAAATATGATGATTTCTTTGAAGTAAAATCTATTCTAATAAAGTCATTTTTCCATATCTACTTTTTATCACTAATTATAAGTATACTTGAGATACTAACAATAGATTCTTGTAATTAGTTACAAAAATTATATTATCGTTATAATATTTAACATACTCAGTTTTTTAAAAGGCCTTTAAAATGGCATGTACAAAGAAGGTGTTTATTAGTCCTAATTATTAAAAGAAAATTTAAACATGATACTTTTGACCATGTGACCAAAACTATGTCACATATAAGTGATACATTATAATTTAATTGAGATAAGCTATACTCTATTTGGATAAGTTTTCATAGTTTCTTCTTAAGGACTAACCATTCTATTTTTGAACTAGTTATATCCCATAGATATTTAAACTCATGAATTCTAACAAGGATTTTACCTTAATATTCCGTATACACATCCCACAAGATACATTGGAGTGAAATCTTTGTTGGAATGTTTACTACTGAGGTAAAACTCCTTTGGGAGGTGCAATGAATCTTTTTTGGGGTGTGCAATATATTGTTGGCTCTCTTATCATAAGGTATATGCATAGACATACACTAGTGATGTAGTAAAAGAGGCTATAAGAGATAAGAGATTTGACCATGTGGACAAATCTAACCAAAACTAACATGACAAGATCATTACACAACACATATAAGAGTTTAATTGAAATAAGATCTAAAATAGACTTAAGTAAAATTTGCATAGCTAGCTCAAACTTTTCATTATGATAAGTATTCTTACACACTAGATTACAATTAAAGAGTTATCCTTACAAAGAATGATAAATTTTAATGAGCTCTTTAATACTTTTGGCAAAATATTTACTTAAATAGATTTTTAAAACCAAACAGTCTTGGTACCTTTTGTAAAAAAGTAAAAAACCAAAGACATAATTTCTTTAATTAATATCATCAAAGAAAGAAAATATTGCAAATGCTAATGGAAGTAACTTCTCAAGAAAAAAATCAAAATTACATCAATGTGTCTTTCTTGATGAAAGGAGAAGGAATGGAGTTTAAACACATGAAGTAGCCTTTAATTTCTCTTTCATAATTAGACTTGCTATGTCTTAGTTTGATTCTTCTATGCCCTCGAGTGGTACTTGTAAGAAGCTGGAAATAAGGATTTAGTGTAAATAATATTGTTATTATGCCATGTCACACTGACATTGGTATAAAAGGAGAGGACATGCAATTTTTCATATCTTTTTGACATATTAATACAATTACAGTCTTTCTCTCCCATCTTGCTCACAGCTTCTATGGCTTCTCCCTCTTTCATGTCTTTCTCTCTCTAAATCTAGTCTTTCTCTCTCCTCATCACTCTTCTTTTCTCTCTTCCTGTAGTCTTTCTCTCTCTCCTACAGTCTTCTCTCTCCCCTTTCTCTCTCCCTAGTTCTCTGTTTGACAAGTGGTATCCGAGCATTGGTCTTTGATCCATTCTCTTCTTCTATTTTCAATCCTATTTTCCTCTATCAAAATCAATTTCAGACAAAAATTGTACAAGACGTGACTAGTGGAGTGCAACAGATCATCTATAGTTAGTAAGAGACTATATTTGGAGATATCCAAGGTCAGATATGGCAGAGGATGGCTTAAATGACAGATCGTCATCAAAATTTATGCAAAATTAGAGGTAATTAGGGTAAAGAAGAGTTAACTGGGCTTAGTTTGGGAACAAACTGTGGTAACTTTGAAAAGAGGGAGTTCTCTTTCCCCTTTCCTGGAGTTTCCTGCAGGTTTCATGGAAGTTCATGATCAATATTTGCTCATATCTCTCAAACCTATGATCTTCTTGGCCAAGCACCTCCTGGAATAGATCCCTTGCTTCATTATCTTCAAAATAAGCACAAGTTTGCTTCAGATTGGCTCAGCTATGGAGCCAAGAACAGTCCCAAAAATTGGGGTGCAATTTTCGGGTTGATTCCATCCTGTTCCCTGCTGTGGATACTTCCTCTTCAGCCCTTGGCACTCTCCTTGATCCTTGGCAAGTAAAAATCATCAGTGAAATGGAAAGATTCAGCCCCATTCAAGATTCTTCATCCTCTTCCTAAACCCTAGATGAACATTTTAGGGAAGCCATGAAAGCTTCAACCCGAGCTTTCATTTCTCAACAATTTCTTGAAGATTCTTCATCTTTTTAGCCCGTGGGATCATCTTAGCAAGGATTCTTCAACAAATTGCAAGGATTAAGCACGAAATGGTCAAAGATTGAAGCTCAAGAGCTTCCATGGAGCAAAACTTTGGGGGAAACGGGTTTAATGCCTCAATTTCAAGCATTTGAAGCTTCAAGATTGTTCTTAAGTACTGAATACACAAGTCTTGGGGTTTATTTTAGCAACATTGGACAACCGGAGGCTTTATCAAGCATATGAAGATTGATCAAGTCATCATCAACCATGTCAAAGGTACTCTTCTTCAATTCTTAATCTCTCTCATTAATCCAATTGCTGAGCTTAATCCAGTTGATTGAGAGATTAAAGAATTGAATAATGTCCATCAAATTTCAGCCAACCTTTGCTTGAATCAATCCATTCATGAATGCAATGCTTGCTTTATGCATACTAGTTCTAATCAGTGAATTAGAGACTTCAATCTGAAATTTTCAGCATAACAATTGAATCCCATTGATTGAATCTATTGATTGATGAACTTGTTTACTCTAATCCATTGATTGGCTAAATTTCTTTTACCCAAATTGAAATATTGTAAAAGGGTAAGTACTAGCAATCAGTGAGTCACTGAATTGCATTGGTAAGACCCTTCTCCTATCCAAACTTTCAAGATTCCATTCAATTACATCTCATGAAAGGCTGAATGAATATTTCAGAAATGCATCTCATGCTGATTGATTAGATTACTAGCTATTGCCATGTTGATATACCCATCGAGGAAAAAGGTGGATGCCGGGGGAGATAGTGGGACAAAAGAGAGATGACCCTCCCTCACTATCAAAGATCCCGAAGGGGTGCAACCAACCGACCCGGGGGGAACTTTGCCCACCTCCCAGTGATTCGGAGCCCGTGTAGGGAGCTTGTCATGCCGTTTTATCCCTCACATAGATACAACGAGTGGAGAATTGAAGATTGAAGACTTCCCAAAGGCTCAAGTACCTACAGGTCCAAAACAGGGTAAAACAGGGAATTTACAGGGCACTTACAGGGTATTTACAGGTGGTTACAGGTACACCCTTCATTACTGAAGTACAAGTGCAGGTACTACAGGGTACCCACAGGTCATATACAGCCTTTTACAGGGTTTGGTAACCATTTGGGGTTACTATCTTGCATTACAGGGTCAAAACAGGGCACTTACAGGTTTAGACAGGGTGCAGGCCTGGACATTTCAGACTCAGAAATCCAGCTACACAATTTTCTGTGCTAAATTTGTTATAGCATGCTATAGCTCATCTTGAAGAGAGAATTCTTAGCTTCAATTTGAACTAAAAAGTTTTGAAATCGGAGTTCCCTAGCAAAAGTCATAGCCATTTTCTAACAGGGGATATTACAGGACTGCACTATTATGGTAGGACATAAGGGTAAAAATAAGGTCCAGGAAGATTATGCTCAGCAAATCAGGGATTCCATGTTGGATAATACACCTCAAGAGAGCCTTGAAGAGCTTCAACAACAAGGGGAAGTCAGTATACTTAATAATACTTTGTGCGTCCATGAACAAAGACATAGGGAATGACATGAGGCCATCTTATCAGGAATGGGGCAAATGGTATTGTCTACTGATCAAACAAAGTCTTCCATTGAGAAGTTGGTGGATTCAATGACTCAAACAAAGGCTTCTATTGATAAGTTAGTGGAATCTAATGCTCAACTTATGGCACAATTCTCTCAATGGATGCAAATGCAAATGGGACCAAAAGAAGCTAAGGAAAAAGCTTATTCAAATAGTGACCCTTCAGTCCCACTTCAGCCATCTAACCAAAATGGTCATGGACATGGGATTATTGGAAGAAAAGACATTCCAAATAGCCACTATGAAGTAGGAGAGGCTTCACAGCGGCATGATGACTATTTGGGCAGTTTGAATGGAGCTAATTCTCAAGCTTTTGGGCTGAATACTCAAATTTCTAGGGGTTCTCTACCAACAGGAAGATTACATAGTAGTTCTCAACCACCTGTTGGAAGTTTTCCGTCTCAATTTGGAGGTTCCATACATGGTAATCATGATCAGCCTATTTTGGGACAGCAACCATTTCATGAAAGAGAGCTAAAGGACAAGATTGTTCTAGCTAAATTTAATGGCCAGTCATCTTCACCATCTGATTTAGAGGAGTGGACCTCTAAGATGGAGTCCTACTTTGACATGTTCCCTAAAACTGATGACATGAAGATTCATTTTGCTTCCTTGCATTTGGAGGGATTTGCCCATACCTGGTGGAGGTATATAAAAAAAGAAAACATACTTGTAGAGAATTGGGAAGCTTTCAAGGAACTTATGGCTAAAGTATTTGTCTCTCCTCTTGAGAAAGAGAAATTAGCACGGAGATGGTATGGTTTGGAACAAAGGGGCCTAAGTGTAAGAGAGTACACTAACTAATTCCTCAACTTGACCATGTATGTGGAAAGCATCAGTGATGAGGCTAAGCTCCATAATCTTCATTTCAGCCCGGTTTTGGACAGCCAAGGATTGTTTTTAAGCAGGGGCAAGTTGGTAACACTTATGGCAGCAATCATGTGCCAAATGGGAGCTTACAGGTACCAACTTATCCTCCATTTAATGCTTCTAGACCTCAAAGTAATTTCAGGACAGCAAACAGTCCGAGAGTTGATTTCAAACAAGGGGACAACAAGCCTAAATCCATTTCAACCAATACAAATTCTAAATCTATTCTTATGGATCTTTATAAAGAAAGAAAGGAGAAAGGCTTATGTTTCAAGTGTGGGAAAAAGTATACACCTGATCATGCCTCAAAGTGTGTATACAAAAATGTCAAACCCAAGCTTCAGAGTATGTTTGTTTTTAAGGATTTTGAAGATGACATGGATGAAGCTAATGCAATGGCACTTAATGTTGAAAATAAAGATCTTGAGGAGGAAGTTGGGAAAGAGTATTTTTATGATCTAGCCGACTCTTTTCCTTTTGATCCAGGTGGAAGTGTTTCGTTTGATCCAGGTGGAACTTGTTATGAGCCGCTTGCTGCTACTAATTGTTCTATTTCTATGGATGCTTGGACAGGATCTAAGAGCCCTAATACACTCCGTATGAAGGGAAGCATATGTGGAAAGCCAGTGTTCATGCTGATAGACAGTGGCAGTACTCATAGTTTTGTGAATAAGTTCATCATGGACAAGCTAAGTTGTGTTCCCACACATTTACAACAGCCCATTAGAGTTCAAGTGGCTAATGGTGAAGAGGAAATCAGTACACAGATATGCCCATAGGTTTCTTTACAGTTGGCTGAAAATTTTGAAGCAAAGATAAACCTGATCACTCTGAAAATGGGGCCTATAGACATTATACTCAGTTGTGATTGGTTTATGACATTAGACAGGATCACTATGGATTTCTCACAATTGTATATGGAGTTTATCTCCAATGGACAACTTATCCATTTATAGGGAATTTCTAGTAGATCAGATTTTCAGTTTATTACCATTCAACAACTCAAAAGAGAGTACAAGAGGTGCTCACAAATATTTGTTTTGCATCTGAATAAAGAAACATAGGATCAACCCAATAATTCAGCAAACCATCCAGCCTTGACAACTCTTCTTGAGGAGTATAGAGATTTGTTTGAGGTACCTACTTCATTGCCTCCTAAGAGAGCAGTAGATCACCCCATTGACTTGGAGCCCAACTCAAAGACAATCAATAAGCCACCTTACAGATTATCAAAGTGTGAACAAGAGGAAGTAGCCAAGCAAATCAAGGAACTTCTTGAGATGGGATTCATTGAACCAAGTTCTTCACCTTATGCATCTCCAGTCTTGTTAGTAAAAAAGAAAGATGGATCTTTCAGAATGTGCATTGACTATAGGGATCTTAATAAGATCACAGTGAAGAACATGTATCCGATACCTAGGATTGATGATTTTCTTGATGAGCTTAAGGGGGCTCAATTTTTTACGAAGATTGACTTGAGGTCAGGGTATCATCAGTTTCGCATGCGAGAGGGTGATGAAGTCAAGACTGCTTTCAGGACTAATCATGGGCTCTATCATTTCTTAGTGATGCCATTTGGGCTTACAAATGCTCCAGCTACCTTCCAAAGCCTAATGAATAAGATTTTACGACCTTTCCTTTTTCAATTTGTCTTGGTGTTCTTTGATGACATTCTGATCTATAGCAAAACTTTACAGGATCACTTGGCACATATGAGGAGGGTTTTTGATGTATTGAGACATCATAGGCTTTTTGCTAAGGAGAAGAAGTGTTCTTTCATATAGACTAAAGTGGAATACTTGGGACATATTGTCAGTGAAAAAGGAATACAGGCTGATCCCAAGAAGGTGCAATGTATAAAAAATTGGCCAACACCTACTACTACTACCTCTCTTAGAGGATTCCTTAGTTTATCTTCATTCTATCTGTTGGGGCTAAAGGCGCCTCCATCGTGCTGCCCCGTGTATTACTACACTGACAGTACCCGCCACTGCACACTGCAGGTGGCGGGCGCCCGTCACGTCACTTTATTCTTTATTCTTTTAGTGACAGTTTGAATAAAGGAAGGCCCCGTCACACATTGTGACTGTTGGAGTTCCCATTTCTTGTCTCTCTCTTTCTTGCTCTTGCTCTCCCGCCATAGCTCGTGTGCAAGCTTCGATCCTTCTCACCTTTCAACTGGTATCAGAGCTTGGCATTCTCTTGCTCGAGCTCGACTCGGTGCTTCTCTACCTTCGCATCAACTCCCTTTACGCATTGGATCTCCATCCCGACAGCCATATCCGATCTCCCCGAGCTCCCGTCACTCCCCGGCTTCCCGAGCACCTTCCCAGCCTATTGAGGCACCTTCAAGGCATTGATACTGAGGTATTTGATCATTCTTTCAGGGTTTTATTTCAATCTACAGGTTGCAAACAGCAAGGGCAGCCATGGCTTCAAACCCTTGAAGCTTATTCCCCTCATATTGTGCCTTACACCTATCAAGGCTCAAAGAGGCTTGTCATAGGCCTTTGATGGGCCCTTCTTGAGCCCCCCATTACCCCCTTTTCAGCCCATGTGGAGCAGCAGCAAGTTCAGCACCAACAGGGCAGATTGCATCATTTTTTCCAGGCTGTGAGCACTCATCTACTTCAGCTCCACACTTGGCCATTGCTTCTTGCTCTCTACCTTGATCAAGAGGGCTATAGACTTCATGTTTGATGTCATTCAAGCTTTGGGCATTGGTCTTGATCATTCGGGGCTGATCTCTTCAAATTTGGGACTGTCATAAACTGTCATAACAGGCTGAAAATAGGGCAGCACCATTGGCATTAGCATTTGTTGCTTATACTCCATTCCGGTTGTGCTATTTGATGCCAGTATACGGTCTACGTGATGCCTAGTGCCTTGGGAATGTATGCACATGATTATGCCATGATTTTGGCTTGAAATATTGGCTGATTTGGGACTGTTATTTACTGTTATACAGTGCTGGAAACAGGGCAGCCACACTTGGCATTGGCATTTGATGCTTATACTCTACTCCGGTTACCTTATTTGATGCCCATATGCGGTCTACTTCCTACCCGGATGTATTGGGGATGTATGCATTTGGTTTGACCATGATTTTGGCTTGAATTCGGGGCTGAAATCTACTGTTTAGAACAGTAAATACATGCTGGAATAACAGTGGGCTGAAGGTACTTTACATGCTTTGGCACTTACCTACCAATACCGGATGTATGCTTTGAGCTTTGGCATGATGTCTCTGACATTTGGGGACGACTTGGAGCATATGTATGAGATTATGGGATGCTTTTGAGCTTTGCATTAGCTCCGTCTTCACTGGCATTTGGACCGACTTGGCATGCTCATGGACCGCCTATGCCTCATATCTCTGCTTGACAGTTAGGCTTTTGCATTACATGCTTTGGTTCGTGACATATGCTATTTGGTTCTGTATGCCATACCGACATTTGGAGCTTGGATTTGGATGTATTTGAGCATTCCCGGCTTACTTGATCACTGATCTTGGTTGCTATTTGGATGTCATTGAGTTGACCGAGAGCTTATTTGGGCTTATGTATTGCTTCATGGTTCATACGACCGGTGCTTCATGTATGTCATGCTCTCTTGGATGTGCTTGATGCATTGGCAGGGTCACTTATCACTGGTGCTTTCTCTTGGGTTGTTTGAGCTTCTGAGCTCGCTTTGTACGCCTTTTGTGCCAGTGGGAGCATTTTACATGCTTGCTTGACCTTTGACAGTTGCATGCTATTGGAGCACTTACATGTATTTGGAGCAGTTTATGTCTTGAGCAGCTACATACGCATTGAGACTTTGGGATCATACTCCGATCTTTATGGATATGCATTGATGTACTCTTGGTTCACAGGATGCTTATGAGTTGAGTCTCATATTTGGATCTTTCTCTTTGAGCAAACACCTATTTGTGTCAGGTTTTGGCAGTTACAGAAACACTTTGCCTAGAGTGTCTGGGGGTGTGCCTTTCACTGGCAGATGTTATTTTGACATGCTTCGGTGTTGAGCTCATGTTCTTTTCACTGTCATTGGCCTTGCTTATGTCCGTTTCATGCCGGCTTTGGACCTACCATTGTTTGCTTGACATTGGATCCTATTTTGGGACAGTTTGCTCTCTAGATTGCATACCTGCAATTTATTACAGCAAGCAGTTATTGGTGGACTGAGGTGTACTTTTCATGCTGAAATATCCTGATTTGGTGTACCGCACCTAGTACTAAGTGGGCAGCAACTTTTGGCACACTTTGCTCGCCCTTTGGACCCCGTTTTGGTCATTTTTGGGCAGTTTTTGCAGTAAAACAGCAAGCAGTTTTGGACTGTTTGGGCATTTCCAGCCTGCATAATGGCGTCATCTTCGCATGATAATGCCATCTTTAACATTACAAAGTTGGATGGTACCAACTACTCTTACTGGAAGAGTCAAATATGGCAGGTTTTGGTGCAGAAATCTCAGATTAAGCCACTTCGGTTGAGTGGGGAGCAGCCTAAAACTATGGACAATGACGACTGGCTTGAACTTGATGAGCTATGCAAGTCCATGATTGTATTGTCTCTCACTGAACAGGTACATTATAATGTATTTGAGGAAGCACAGAGTGCATGGGATCTATGGAATAAGATCAAGAATCTTTATGATAAGCAAAGTCCGGTGAGTCAGATGTACTGGTTGAAGCAGCTTATGGATCTGCGCATGAAGGATAATGCGACTATGTCTGCTCACTTGAGCCAGTTCCATGCTATACTGAAGAACCTGACTTCGCAGGATATCACCTTTGGAGAGGAAGTAACTCCTCTTTTCTTGCTTGGGACTCTGAATGAGTCATGGGATGTTTTCCGTACTGCTCTTTGTGCCTCTAGTGCTACTCTAAAATTGGCAGATGTTGAGAGTGCTCTTCTTCAGGAAGAGGTGAATCGCAAAAACTTGGATGCCTCTCGTGGTAGTCATGCTTTGACAGTTAGAGGCAGGAATGACAGGTATGACCGTGGTAATGGCCGAGGCCGTGACTCGCAGAAGGGTCGGTCTAAATCTCGTGGTGGCAAGTTGTGTAGTAAGTTGCGTGGGCGCAATGCAAATGTCACTTGTCATCATTGTGGGAAAAAGGGCCATATTAGACCACAATGTCATGAGTTGCGCAATGAGAAGCGCAAGGATAAGGGGAAAGATAAAGTGCAGGAGAAATCCTCTGATCGCAGCATAGTACCTGCGAAGTCCAGCGTCAAGATTGAGGAAATTAATGTCACGCAGACTGAGGAGTTCGATGGTGGTGATGAGTTTATACTTGCAGCTAGTTCTTCTTATGCTTCACCCTTGACTGAGACATCTAGTATGTATGCACAGTGCTGGTTATTGGATTCCGGAGCATCCTTCCATGTGACGCCTTACCGTGAGTGGTTCCACTCTTACCGCACTATATTTGGTTCAGTCAGACTTGGAGACGAGAGGTCTCTTGACATTGTGGGCATGGGTGATATTCAGTTGCAGTTTTCCACTGGCAGTTCATTTTTGCTCAGGGATGTACGTCATGTACCTGCGCTTACGCGCAGTCTTATGTCTGCAGGACAGTTGGATGATGCAGGGTTTCATGTCTGTTTTGGGGATTCTACCTGGAAGATTACCAAAGGCAGACTTGTGCTTGCTAGAGGCGCCAAGGCTGGCAGCCTCTATCCTCTTGTTGTATCTGGGTCTTCTGTAGACCATGTTTTGGCAGTGGGTTCTACCCACATGTATCACTTTGGCATGCCCGTTTGGGGCATATGTCTTTAAAGGGAATGAAAATGTTATCTGGTTTGCAGTATCTTCCGCCTTTGGATTATGCATGTTTTGACTTGTGTGATCATTGTCTTTATGGTAAGCAGAATAGGTCTACGCATAAGAAATCGGGTAGGCCACGCATGAGTGAGCCCTTGGCATTGGTGCATTCCGATGTTTGTGGGCCTATGCCTTGCATGTCTATGGGTGGCGTGAAGTACTTTGTTACCTTCATTGATGATTTTTCTAGGAAAGTGTGGGCTTATCCCATAAAGCAGAAGTCCGATGTCTTGGCAGTTTTTCAGAGATGGCTTGCTCTTGTTGAGAACCAGACTGGGTATAGGCTGAAATGCCTTAGGACAGATAATGGGGGAGAATATGTCTTGCATGCTTTTGAGCAGTTTTGTGATGACAGGGGTATTAAGCGTCAGTTGACCGCCCCTTACACCCCACCCCAGAATGGTTTGGTTGAGCGCATGAACAGGACTATTCAGGAGCGTGTGCGCTCTATGCTTAGCCATGCAGGCCTACCCCAGAGTTTTTGGGCTGAGGCAGTTAGTACGGCAGTGCATGTCATAAACCGATCGCCTTCCAGTGGATTGGATTTCCAGGTTGCAGAGGAAGTTTGGGCTGGTAAGCCACCCTCTTATACGCATCTCCGTGTCTTTGGATGTGAGGCATTCTGCCATGTGCCCAAGGACAAGAGGAGTAAATTGGATCCAAAGAGCATTAAATGCATATTCCTTGGCTATGGTGAGTCAGGAGAGATGGGCTATCGCCTATGGGATCCGCAGGTGCGGAAAATAGTACGCAGCCATGATGTCGTCTTCCATGAAGACAAGATGCACAGGCAACCTGAGAAGGTGGTTGAGATCCGCAGAGTGATCTTTCAGGAGGAGCCTAGAGCTCCAGCACAGCCAGTAGTACAGCCTGCAGCAGTTCCTCCACAGGGCCAGGGTGTTGGACAGGCAGTTAGACACGCAGCAGAGCCTGCGGTGAGACGGTCTGCTAGAGACAGACGTCCACCTGACAGATTTCAGCCCTCTATGCATTATGTTTTGGTTACAGATGCAGGAGAGCCTTTCACTTATGATGAGGCTATGCGTAGGGGTGACAGTCACTCCTGGGAGAGGGCTATGCAGTCTGAGATAGACTCCCTGCATAAGAATGAGACTTGGGATTTGGTTGCCTTGCCTAAGGGCAAGAAAGCTTTGCCATGCAAGTGGGTGTACAAGCTGAAAAGTACCCCTGGACACCCCAAGCCGGCATACAAGGCTAGATTGGTAGCAAAGGGTTTTAAGCAGGAACATGGTGTGGACTTTGATGAGGTCTTCTCTCCTGTGGTTAAGATGACCACCCTGCGCTTAGTCTTGGCTTTGGTTGCACAGCTTGACTTAGATCTATATCAGATGGATGTCAAGACGGCTTTTCTACATGGGGACTTGCATGATGAGATCTATATGGATCAGCCTAAGGGCTTTGCAGAACCTGGCAGGGAGCACCTAGTGTGCAAGTTGAAGAAGAGCTTGTATGGCTTGAAGCACGCACCTAGAGAATGGTATCATAAGTTTGATGCCTTTATGCAGTCACAGGGCTACAGCAAGAGTGCTATGGATCCGTGTCTTTACACGAAGAAAGCCCGTGATGGCAGTTTGCTTATCTTGGTACTCTATGTTGATGATATGCTGATAGCAGGGAAAGCTCATGATGAGCTAGATGCTCTTAAATCTCAGCTGAAGAAGAGCTTTGAGATGAAGGATTTGGGACAGGCCTCACATATACTTGGGATGCGCATTAAGCGCGATAGGCATCAGGGGCTTTTGTATCTCTCACAGCGGGAGTACATTCATAAAGTCCTTGAGCGCTTCCGCATGCAGGACGTAAAGCCTATTGGCTGTCCATTACCTTCTTATGTGAAGGTATCACAAGCCGATTGTCCGCAGACAGATGAGCAGAGGGCCGAGATGGCCAAGATCCCTTATGCTTCAGCCGTGGGCAGTTTGATGTATGCCATGATAGCCACTCGTCCAGATATTGTGCATGCAGTTGGTGTTGTGGCACGCTATATGGCTACACCTGGCAGCAGACATTGGGATGCCGTGAAGGGTATCATGAGGTACCTAAAGGGCACAACAAATATGTGTATTTGCTATGGCAGCCAGGATGCAGGAGTCGTGGGGTACACTGACTCCGATTATGCAGGACATGCAGATAGTAGGAAGTCCACTTCTGGCTATGTATTCACCTATGCTGGAGGGGCTGTCTCTTGGATGTCCAGGGTTCAGAAGTGTACGGCTTTGTCTATCACTGAGGCCGAGTATGTTGCAGCCACTGAGGCTTGCAAGGAGGCCATATGGTTAGGCCGTCTAGTTGCTGACCTTGGGATTGATGCTACACCTACACTGCATTCGGATTCTATGAGTGCCATTCAGTTGGCTAAGAATCCAGTCTTCCATGCGAAGACAAAACACATTGAGGTGAGGTATCACTTCATATGTGGTGTCGTGGAGGACAAGTCTGTTGACCTTGTCAAGATCTCCACTGACGAGAATCCTGTAGATCTACTCACGAAGAGCCTCACTATTGAGCGCTTTGCCTTCCTCAGGAGGTTGATGGGCGTTGGATGAGATGTCGCCTTTCCTCATCCCTTGTACCTATGTACATTTGTACTGTCTTTTCTTTTTTCTTTTCTCTCTCACTAGGGCAGATTCGCCTTTAAGTGGGAGGTTGTTGGGGCTAAAGGCGCCTCCATCGTGCTGCCCCGTGTATTACTACACTGACAGTACCCGCCACTGCACACTGCAGGTGGCGGGCGCCCGTCACGTCACTTTATTCTTTATTCTTTTAGTGACAGTTTGAATAAAGGAAGGCCCCGTCACACATTGTGACTGTTGGAGTTCCCATTTCTTGTCTCTCTCTTTCTTGCTCTTGCTCTCCCGCCATAGCTCGTGTGCAAGCTTCGATCCTTCTCACCTTTCACTATCGCCGATTTATTAAGCATTATGCGGCCATTGCAGCTCCTTTGACTGATAGGTTGAAGAAGGAGGCCTTCTTTTGGGATGCTCTTGCAGATAGGAGCTTCAATCAGTTAAAGGAACTCCTTACCTCTGCTCCTATCTTAGTATGCCCGGACTTTTCCAAAGAATTTACTATACAGTGTAATGCTAGTGGCCGTGGCATTGGGGCTGTTTTGCTTTAGGAGCATGGAGTAATTGCATTTGAGAGCTGTAAGCTTACAGATAAAGAAATGGCCATGAATGTTTATGACTAGGAGATGTTGGCTATCTTGCATGCAATTAAGAAGTGGCACCATTACTTATATGGCACCCGATTCAGAGTACATAGTGATCATAGGGTACTTAAGTATTTCCTTACTCAGTCCAATCTTACTCCAAAGCAACTTTGTTGGGTAGCTACATTACAGAATTATGATTTTGACATCACTCATACAAGGGGCAAAGATAACATAGTGGCTGATTCTCTTTCTCGTATGTGGGCTTGTAAAGTTTCAGCTATGTCAGAATTACATAATGACTGGATTGAAGAATTACAGGAGGCTTATCTTCTAGATGAAGAATTCAGCCATATTTTTCAGAAATTATAGCAAGGTCTTATGGAAGAAAACTTGCATTACTAGCTTAAAAATGGCCTTATTTGGTTGAAAGGCAAGATTGTTATTCCTTCTACTTCTTCTTTTACGCGGAAAATTATGAAGGAGTAATTCTTTGCCTCTAGCTGGACATTTAGGAGTTTTCAAGACCTATGGTAGGATCAATAAAAGTTTCTATTGGAAAGGACTGTGGAAAGATGTCAAGGACTTTGTTATGAAGTGTATGCCTTGTCAGCAAAATAAGGACAACACCCATAAGCCAGGAAGTTTGTTACAACCATTACCTATTCCTACTGGTAAATAGACTCATATTACTATGGATTTCATTACTGGCTTACCTACTACCAAGAAGGGATGGAATAGTATATATATGGTGGTAGACAGACTCACCAAGGCAGCCCATTTTATTCCAACCAAGATTCAGTTTACTGCTTCTTAAGTGGCCAGTCAGTTTATGGAGCAGATTTTTAGACTATATGGATTACCGCAGGTGATTGTCCATGATAGAGACTCAAAGTTTATGAGTAACTTTTGGCATGTGGTATTTACATCTATGGGCACTAAATTGGCTCCATCTATGGCTTATCATCCTCAAACTGATGGACAGACAGAAAGAGTCAATAAATGGTTGGAGACTTATCTTCGCCATTTTTGCTATGATGTCCAAACCTCATGGGATTCTTGGTTACACTTGGCTGAGTTTGCTTATAACAATTCTACTCATGCTAGTATAGGAGTTTCACCCTTTGAGGCTTTGTATGGTTACAAGGTGCCCTTACCCACAGTCATCTTTAATGAAAAGATCAATCCTCATGGGAAGGAAGAGTTAGAAAGAATGCAGACCCTTCTTCAGCAATGTAAGGTGAATTTAAGGAAGGCTCAAGATCAAATGAAGATGTATGCTGATGAGAAGAGGAGGCCTTTAGAGTTCCAAGAAGAAGAGTTGGTTTTATTAAAGGTGCCCAAGTCCAAGTACTCTACATTAAAAGATGGATCTAGTAATAAGCTTACCCACAGGTTTTATGGCCCTTACCGGATCCTTATGCGAATTGGAGATTTGGCATATAGACTAGAGCTTCCCTCTTCCACAAAGATTCATAATGTCTTCCATGTTAGTCAGCTCAAGCCCTTTTATGGTGATCCAGTGGATATAGTTAATGAGCTGCCACCTATTGATGAAGACAGTCTTATTTAGTACATCCTAGAGGCTGTTATAGGTCAGCGTGAGAAGAAGCTTCGATCTCATTCTATTGTGGAATATTTGATCAAATGGAGAGGTTTACCACCTGAGGAAGCTTCTTGGAGACTTGATTCTATATTGGATGAGTTTCCTTTCTTAAGGGATACATTGGTGGAAGCCTATTGCTTATGGAGCTAGTGATGATGCAGACAAGTTCACGACAACACGCTGTTTTAGAACAGTTTTTATCGTGCTTAATTTTTAGAATTAAGCTATCTACATGGGTTTAAAGTACTCTTCAAGAGCTCCGTTTTGATATATGGTACGTCTCATTTGGACACTTCTACTAGAAGTTATGGCAGATTTGGTCCAGGAGGGTCTGTTTACACAGCAAGCTGTCTACTTTGTTTTGAGATTATTTGTTGAAGACTTTATGGCTCCATGCATAGGAACATATTGTGCTTTGTGCATTGAGAGGCCTAACCTATGCATGGAACACTCCATTCGCATTTCTCACCTCTCATTTGAATTGAAGGAAAAAAAATTGGTCACTCACCCCATTCTTTGTCTCACTCTTTGTTGATGAATACAAAGGGCAACCCATACTCACATCCCTATCTAATTAGGGTAAATACTCACTTCACTCGAGGGGTCGTCAATGAAGATCATCTTGGGCTTGTTGATGACAATAAACAATGTCTACCGATGAAGGGGTATACCTAGGGACGTAGCTAATATATCAGGAACTTGATTTGGATATAGGAACTTTCATCTGTTGGAGGAGTTCAATGCTTTGTAGAGTGATAGGGCACATCATACCAAGGGGGATAGCTTCAGGACTGCATCCTATAAAGTTCGAATGATGAGTCAATTGATTTGGACTATGGGGTATTACCACCTTTTTTTCATCTAGCTTCCCGCCCAAGGGTGCTTGCCACCTTTTCGTGGAGTGAGGCCTATTATGATTGGGAATTTCTTCAATTTCTCCCATAATAGTTTATTTATTTTTTTGTTATTTTCTCCTCTTTCTACTCTGGAGGGTGTTTTCACCTTTTCTTGAAGAGTAGGTTGGTATGGGAAGGACTGAAGTCCTTTCTTTTCTCCCATAACCTATTTTTCTTCCTTTTTTTGTTTAGTTTTTTTTTCTTTTTTAGTTAGAAGAATCCTAGTGTTTAGAACCAACCTCGCCACATTTGTTAGATTGGAAGGAATGAAAACAGAATTGGAGCTAGAGCTAGCATAGAGGATATAGAAGAAATCATCCACATTATCAAAAGAATCCACAAGATGATGACTATTAGTAGCAGCATAATAAGCATTAAGAAGTGACTCCAAATGGAGAAAGGGAATATTGACTGTGATTGTCAAGATCCTTAGGGAAAAATATTTCTTCAGTTGAGATCCATTAATCAGGAAGGCGTCATCCGAGGCATCTATAGCTTGGATCTAAATAGGTCATTAGGGTTGATTGCAAGTACCTTGTAAGGGTCCATCTAGTGCTATTGAAGCTTTCTAGGAAACTTGCCAAAGTGTGAATCATATAGTAGGACAAGATAACCTTCTTTGAATTCTTTCTATTTGATGAAGCTGTCATGGTAGGCTTTGCATCGAGCTTCTGTGGGTTCCATGTATTATAAGGCCATTCTTTGAGTCTCGTCTAGATATTCTACGTACGGGAGATGGCACTATAGGGACTCTGCATATCCTAATCATTCTCTGATGGCCACTCTCAAAAAGAGGGTAATTCCAACTCAAGAAATATGGCTTTTGTACCATAGACCAACTAAAAAGACGTTTGGCCTATTGTAGCCTTATGAGAAGTTTTGTACACCCAAAGGCTTCTATAAATTGATCATCCCAATCATGGTGATATGCAAAAATTATCCTTATGAGGATTAAATAGAGGATGAAATTGGTGACTTTGACTTGGCCGTTAGCTTTGGGATAATAGGATGTGGACTTGCAATGACAAATCTTGTAAATCTTTGTTAGCTCTTCCATGATTTTATTCTTCAAGAAGTGAGTGCCATTATCTTCACTTACCACCTCAAAGGGACTACCAAAGTGGGTGATAATATTCTCGTAAAGGAAAAAAGCCATGTTATTATCATCATCTCATTTGAGAGGTTTGGCTTTACATCACTTCATCAAATAATCAATACATACCAAAATGTATTTGTTCTACTTTCTTTTGATTGGAGAGTCGATTAGGTCCACAAAGTCAATGCTTTGTTTCTCAAATGCCTTCAAGGGAAGAATGGGCTATAGTGGCATGGTACTAATTTTTATAGTCTTTTCCATTCATTGACAGGTGTCACAGTGGTTACAGTAATCATAGGCATCTCTGTGGAGGGTTGGCTCTACTATTATCCTACGAGTAGAGCTTTCCTAGATGTTGCTTCTCCCACAAAGTGTCCACCATATGGCTAATCATGGCTTTCTTTCTACATGATCCCGATGTCATCTCCTGCAATACATCTCCATAGCACTTTGTCTTTATCTTTCTTGTACAATGCACCACCTAACAGGGTGTACGGGGTTGATTCCAATAGAAGCGTCTTCTTCTCTCTACTTGAGATGCTAGGAGAAAACTATTGTGTAGCCAAGAGATTGGCAATGTCTACATATGGGGTCACATTCTCTCGACCAAAAATAGAGCTATATCAAGAAGGTCAAGATCATCTTGCTCCCCTTTGTTACTCTAAGAAATTCACGGTAAACAATTAGCTAAGACATGGGAATGACTAGTTTTAGTGACTATTTCAAAATCAAACTCTTGGAATAGAAGGAGCCATCTCATCATTCTACCTTTGACATGTACCTTGTTCAGTAAGAAAGATAGAGTCTTATGATCTACATAAAACTTGAAGTGTGTTGGCAAAATGTAATGCCAAAACTTCTCTAAAGAAAACACCATCACCAAGTACTCAAGCTCTATCAATGTATAGTTCTTCTCCCTTATCAATGACCTTACCGTTTTCATAGTAGATGGTCTAATCTAGCTTTGAGGAGCCTTTTTTTTATAGAGAATTGTACCTAGCCCTTTGACTAATGCATCAATGTACATATAGAATTCCTTCATCCAATCAGGAGGCTGTAAAAAAGGTACTCTGATGAGGCACTACTTCAAGGTATTAAAGGCTTCTTCATAGTCATGTGTCCAAATGAACTCTACATGTTTCCTTAGGATCTTGTGTAGGGGGCCCGCCTCAGTTGCAAAGTGTGCAATGAACCTCCTCTAGTAGCCCACATGGCCAAGAAATCCTCTCAAAGGTTTTAGATTAGTTAGTGTATTTAAGGATGTAATCTTTTCAATCTTGGTAGGGTCTATTGCTATTCCTTATGTAGAGACAATGTGACCCAATAGAACATTTAAAGAGACTCCAAAGATGCATTTGTCAGGGTTGAGGAAGATCCCATACTCTCGGCATTGATCAAAGCATTGCTCTAGATGTTCCCGACGCTTGTAGAGCAAACTGAAGACACATAAATCATCTAGATATACCTCAATGAAATCGTGCATGTGATTTTGGAATGTGGCCATTATAACTCATTGAAAGGTAGTAGGGGTATTACAAAGTCCAAATGATATCACCCTATAGACATAGGTACCCCATTCTGTGGTGAAGGTTGTTTTGGACTTGTCTTCTTCTGCAATCTGTACTTGATTGTATCCACTAAAACCATCTAGCAAGGAATAAAGTTCATGATCTACCACTATGTTTAACAGTTGGTTGGTGAAGGGGATAGGAAAATGATATTTCTTTGTTTTGGAATTTAGTTTTCAAAAGTCCACATAGACTTGAAACTTTCCATTCTTCTTAGGTACAACCAATGACAAGTGAAACCCATTCACTATTAGCCATTGGATAGATAAATTCAGCTTCTAAGAGCTTCAACAACTCTGTCTTGATTAAGACTAAATAGTTAGGATTTATGCACCTTTGTCATTTCCATACTAGCTTAACATCCGGCTCCAAGTCAATGTGATATTGACATACAATGGGATCAATCCCCTTTAAGTCTTTGTAGTAAGACCTAGCTAAAACATCTAAATTCTCCTTCAATAGGTTATGAAGGGTCAATAGCTCCTCTTCTAGAAGGCTACTATCCACTTTGATATTGCTTCTAGTGGAGATTCTAAATGAAGGTCTCACTGATTGCTTCTAGTGGACATTCTCGAATGAAGGTCCCGTGGATTACTTCTAGTGGACACCACTCTTTCAAGGAAGTGGTGTCCTAATCTAATGATCAACTAGAACCAACTTCAACCTTTAGTGGGGACTCATCTGGCTCCTTGGGATGCTGAAATGGTATCAAGGCTCTTTTGGATTTTATTTTAGAGTTAATTACTTCTTAACTTGAGAAATCATCTTTTGAGAATGCATCCAGAAATGTCACATAATAGGGACCATCTAAGTTTTCTTCAGGCTGCAAGACCTGGTGCTTGTTGGTAGGGTGCATCATCATCATCCATTCTCAAGAAGGGTCGATTAGGGCAACAAGAGCCACTACTAAGGGAAGGCATATTTTTCTTAATACACTTCTTATAAATCTATAGCATAAGATGAGATTCATTTACTAGTCCTCCAAAGGGTACCATAGTCATTTTGTCCAACAGCATGGGATCTTCAACTTTTGTGGCCTCTAGGACTTCCTCCTCATTGTTACCCTCTTTTGGTTGGATAGCTTCTTTCACTTTGCTTTCATAATCTGTATCTTCACTTTTTTAATCGTCCTCTTTGGACTCTATCTCTACCTCTGTAGGGGCTTTGTAAGAGAAGAACAACTCTCTATTTTTCTGCTTCTATCTCTAACTCTGTTGTGGCCATGTAACAAGGAAAGCAATATATCCATGCCTCTATCATGATTTTCGAGGTAATTTAAGAAATCATTCTTGGTTCTAGTAGGAGGTATTCACCTATTGACAATGGCATTGCATCTTTCAAGAGATGGCTTTTAATGGCCATGGTTAGGGATTGTGCTTCTAGTTTCTTTGGAAAAATTTGATTGACAACGTCTTCTTCTATTGATGTTCCATCTGTTTCTTCATTAGAAGAGTTAGATAAGACTTATATGGAGGTGGATCCATAGCCTTTCTACAAACCATAGAGCATCAACACCACTTTATTGGGTCCACTAAGGCCAGGGTTTCTTTGAATCAATCTGTGATTGCTTATGCTTCAAACAACCATGGTCTTCTGAGTAATAGAGAGTAAGTTGTTCCATAAGAGTTGGGCTTTACCACCAGGTACGTCATCCAATAATCTATTCTAGCAATTGTGGCCTTGATGTAAGAAAGGATGCCTAAAGGCTTGATTCTACTTTGATTAGCCAGTCTGATGAGCCATTGAGTAGGTTGCATGCCTTGCAGGCCCAAGTCTTTCATCATCACATCCGTCATGATGTTCATTGAAGAGCCTTCATCCATCAATGCACTTGCAATGAAGCATACTTCCATCCAGATGCCAGTCCTTAGAGTACCAAGATCCACGAAGGCATTGGCCACATCTACTTCTTTTACAAGCTCTAGGGTCTTATTTTGTTTGGTAATAGTTGCAAGGTTGGCATGAGAATAATTTTGAATCTCTTCCTGCAAACTAGGCGAGAGCATCAACAGTTGTCAAGGACTGGAAAATTAGGATGGAAGGTATCCAAGTCCTTCACCAAATCATACTCTTTTATGGGATCCATGGGCTTCTCCAATCGACTAGAAAATGGGGTGATGCCCGCTTTCATTTTTCCTCTTTCTTCCAGTAAGGAGGACTACATCACCACTTTGTCTATTACTAGAGATTCATCCATCTATTCTGTCTCTTGGACCTCTGGATCTATGTCCTAGACTATCTCTACATCCTTCCATGGCACTAGACTGTCATGCATTGTACTACTCTGTGGCTCTATTGGGAGCTTGAACTTGACAAATTATAGGTGGAACATTCTCTTTTGGAACTTTTGGTTCTCTTTTCCTGGTACACATAACTATAACTACCTCCAATTCTACCAAATTAGAGTCAAGCTCCTAACTCTTTTTTTGGTTATTTGTTGTATTAGCCTTGACCATCATATCTTTAGTATCTAGACCTCTTGCTATTCCATAGAAATGAAGGGTATTCTCGTGAGGTTGAAGCATAAAGAGATATGCATAAAAGGCCTTATGAAGTAGCAACTTATATTTCTAGGTTGATCATGATATAGAGTTAGTTTAAATAAAGCAAAATACTTTGAAAGAATCAACCTAGTCCTTAACTTAGCTAATATTGGAACTTGGATTACGAGTAGTTTCTACACATGCACTCAAGTTAATTGAGTATTTACGAGTTATTGTGTCCCTAGAAGAGGATTATAAGACTAAGGAATTCTTTTGGGAAATTGGAAGAAATTGTTCCTCATGGTACGGTTAGAAAGTGGTTAGGTTTCTCTATAGAGAGGATGTTAGGCTTGAAGGCAACAAGGGTGCCAAAATGTCAATCCCCCACTTTTGAGTCACTTTTAGTCTCACAATGGCTAAAATGGGCACCATGATACTCATGGGAAACATGCATATAATGGGTGGCCATTGTAAGCATGTTGCCCATTATATCCATAAAACCCACATGCTACCCATCCTGGGCATGTTGCCCATTAAATGCATGCTACCCATTATGGCCAGGTTGCCATTAAATGGATGCTACCCATTGTGACATTGTTGTCCATTATATGCATGTTGTTCATGGTGGCCATGTTTCATAATTGTGAGGGTGAGTTGCAACATTCTAAAGAAACTATTGCATCACAGCAAAAGACAATTGAGGAGTTACAATGCAAAGTGTTTGAACTTTCTATCCCCCCTACTCCTATGGTCGCTTTTGTTACATCTTCCACAAAGGAGCTGGAAAACCTAAAGCAATAAGCAAAGTTGTGTGATGCTCTTTCTACTAAGGTGGAACTTTTTTAGCAGTACATTGATTATTTACATGCAAGCTAATCCTGTGTCGCCTCCCTCTACCTTCTGGATCAAATACCATCAACAAAGGTTAGCCCTATATATATCCTTGAGCACTATTAACTTGGAGCTAGTGGAAGGTAGATGGCATAAGCTTTGGTCAATTGATTTACTGAAAACAATTTCTGATCATACCATAGATGATCTCGTTTGCCATGAAGCATACTTACTGTCATTCATGTATCTCACAAGAGACTTGCAAATCCCTAATGAGGAGGATATGAGCCTTCATGTGGGGGATGCTATTCTATAGGTAGTTCTTTATGCTCACTTTGTGGAGCTTAGCCTTTTAAATGTTTTGCAAACATGTGTCTAGATGACTTCATGGTATAAAGGTCATGATTGGCATCGACCTTTGGAGGAGGATGTGATACTCCAACGTTGGTAGCAAAGTACACTTTATAAATCTAATATCTAGTCTTTGCGCTCAAAGTTCTTTCCTATATTGTTGAAAATCACTTATTCACCGATGTCTTCTTTTAGGCATTTCATTATCGATTGTTGTTCATCCATTCGATAATGTTGATCTTCTTTTCTATTAAAAGATTTTCTAACGCCTCCCTTGTAAAGAGCTGAATTTGGGGCATATAAAAGGGCAAAGGCCACATGTAGAAGAATCAAAATTTTACACAATAATACATCTTTTTCCTTCATTTCTCTCTAGCTTCTCTTGTCCTTTCATGGCTTCTAGCCATCTCTCTTCTTCTTTCCTATCTTTCTCTCTCCTATTCTAGTATTTCTCTCTCCTCATCACTCTCTTTCTCTCACTTTTGCACTTCTTCTTCTCTCTCTTCAGCAATCTTCTCTTTCCTCTTTCTCTCTCTCCAGTTCACTTCTTGACAAGTGGTATCAGTGTGTTGGTCTTTGATCTATTTTTTTCTATTTCAATCTAAATTTTCACCATAAAAACCACTTTCAGACAAGTACTACAGGTACAAGACATGGACAATGACTAGTAGCAGTTTGCAGGACATCTACAGTTAGAAGAAGACTATATCTAGAAATCTTTGGGATAGATATGATGATGGATGATCAAAATATCATGTCGTGACTTAGTTTAAGGTAAATTTTGACAAGCATTTTGAAGAAAGTGGCTGCATTGAAGTCAACGAAGACTTAAACATAGTTACTTTTCAAAGAGTCTTCTTCTTCTTCTTCTTCTTCTTCTTCAACTTTCCCAAACCTCTTCCAAGTTTCATGACAAACCACATGCTGTATTTCAATTTACTCCTTCATCTTCACCTCTACTGACATTAAAGAGTTGTTGGAGGACCTTCCATTTGTGATTTAGAGGAGATCAAGCACCATTTTATGGAGTGTTTAACAAATTTTTGCTTTAGGACAACAGGAAAATTCTTCACTGTTCTCAGCAGGAAACTCCATTGGAAGAGCTTAATCAACAAAGAGAACATAGCCATGGCATTGGCACTTCATGTGATGGAGATTTGAACTTTATCTTCAATTTCTTTGGGCTTTTCTTTGGTTGTAAATCCCTTGGGTTTGTAAGGACCAACCTAACCCCTATGTGACCCATGATGGACTCTTAGAAGACCTTGATACTAGATAAGGGTAGAATGGTAGATCATGTGCTTGAGATTGGACATGAGTCCTGAATTAAGGGATGGAATACAAAATTGGCATTGCACCTTAGAGAAGGTACATGACAAGTACATTGTTTTATAATTTCTTTCAAAAGATTACTTTAATATTGTCTTTGTGTCTGTGACATAATTTACATGAAGGAACTAGTATTTAATGGCTAATTAAGGAAGCTGTCTTTGCATGTCAAACCTAAATATGTCTTTGCATGACATAAATTTCCTTCAAGGTGCTATATTTAGGGAGTGGCCAAATATGTGCATGCCTAGTGTATTGTTTAGACCCCAATCAATGAGTTTTAGGGAATGATGTCAAGATTATACCCTCCCCCTTGTTTCTCACTCACTATAAATCAAGTGCGACATTGATCTCCTTTAGGTTGAGTCGCCTTGGGAATACAGTGGCTCAAGGAATGATGCTAGCTAATCTAATAGGTGACCTTAGTGTCGAATTAGAAACCCGAATTCGGGATCCTTATGGGTTATAGCTAGAACCTTTTATTGCGGGGTGGACTACAGAGCCTAGGTGATAGATCATGTGCTATTCTAAGGAGCAATGGGAAACATCATTTAGGAACATGGATCATGTGCTATTCTAAGGAGTAATGGGAAACATAATTTAGGAACAATCTCTTGATGGACTATAGAGCCTAGGTGATAGATCATGTGCTATTCTAAGGAGTAATGGGAAACATAATTTAGGAACAATCTCTTGATGGACTATAGAGCCTAGGTGATAGATCATGTGCTATTCTAAGGAGTAATGGGAAACATCATGTAGGAACAATCTCTTGATGGACCAAATCATGTCGCTGAGGGATCCTCGATTAAGCATGTTACATGTGGTATTAGACCAAACACGAATAAGTTGGCGATAGGCTATGCATATATTACCTTAACATTTGTACTTGTAATTTCAAGAGTGAAATAAATTGAAGCTATCCTAAAGAAATTGCCTAAATGATGTGATTTTTATTATTAGGAACCTTTGATTAACATGGATACTGAGCTTCAAGAAAAGAAGTTCCTCTTTGTTAAAGATGCAGGATCTGGAGCATGGCAAAGGCGGAAGCTATGGAGGATGGAAGATAAAGACGCAACTCATGTTGACATGACAATGTAGACAACTGTTACACAAGTGAATTAGGTCTCAAGATTGAGACTTGAACTCATAAACACAATCTTGTGTATGGACAACAATGACACAGACACTTGACAGAAAGAGACAAGTACTATTGCATTATCATCATGTGAAATTGATAGTTCTAGTACATCATTATATAGAGTTCTTTGGTAGCACTTAACATCCACTGTGCATATGGGATCTGTCTCTCTTCCTAGAATGGACTACATCTTCCTAGCCTAGCTGTTCCATATAAAGGAACTAAAGTAGATGTGATTGCAAATATCTCAACACCCCTCCTCAATCACAAGCAAAAGTACAAATTATGTAGAGGCTTTAGTGAAAGCAACACCTGCAAAGTGTGGGCATACCATAAACATGGCAAAACACCAGAGACTGTCGCAGAAAAGGCTAAGTGTGGGTACCATAAACATGATGGACATCCAGAGGCTGTAGTAGGGGCCTTACAAAGTGTACAAAGGTTATAGTACAAGGATAACTGAGGAGTTTACAAGTTTATGTTTGAGACATTAGGTCTAGGAAATACAAAACTAAAAAAGTCTATCTGAATAGAAGGACTGATGAGGTTTGTCCTTCTCCTGGTGGTCTTCTTCTTCTTCCTTTGCTCTATTTTCTTCTTCTTCTTTGACTGCAACTAGATAGGACTTTTGGGACCTCTTTCTTGCATGGCAAAACTTCTTAGTGTGTCCAGTCCTTTTACAGAAGTCACAGAAGAGCTAATCCTTCTTGCCTTTGTACCTGTTGCCAACATATAATGCATGCTCATCTCTAGAGGTACTTGGTTCTTCCTTAGTTTTTAGCTTCTTTTCCTCTTCTAACAGTGATGCCTGGATATCAACAAGTTCAGGATTTGGCATGTTGATTAAAGTTGTTGATACATTATTATATTCAGGAGGCAAACTCTTAAGTAGAACACCGATGCAAACATCTTCTTTCATTTTAATGTTGATTCCTGTAAGTTGGGTTAGAAGTCCTTCCATGTAATTTAGATGTGTGGCAAGTGATGTGCTAGACTTCATTTCAAGCCTGAAAAACTCAATCAGGAGACCATACTTTAATGATTTAGACTGTGCACTGAACAAGGTGTCAAGTCTCTTCCATGTATCCTGTGAGGTCTCACAGTTATCCACATGGTGGATATAGTTGTCGTCTAGCTCTAGTTTGATAATGGCTTGGGCCTTATCATCGTTATTTTGCCAAGTTACAGCAAGATCCGCATCACGAGGCTTCTTTTCTTTTCCAAGGTAATGGCCCAGAGGCCCTTCTTCATCAGGATGAGTTTGATGCGGGTCTGCCAAGTGTGAAACCCGACTTCTTTGAAACGAGCAGTTGGAGAGTCTTTGCCTATGTTAGAATAATGGGAATAGTAGCAAATCAACTTCAGAATTTTGAGATTTATCAGTGGAAGAGCAGATTACAATGTGTTAAGAGACACAAGTAATGACAGTGTGAAAACACACTATGCGGAGACTATGTCTGTGTTGATGTTGATCTTGAATCTTCTTTGTTCGGGGTCGTCGATCCTTCTTCAATCTTTCCAGGTCATTCCCCTCCTTGATTTGATGCTAGGACAATAGATCAGAGTGGCAGTGTATTGCTCCAGGTGGCAGGAGAGAGAAAATGATGAGATTTTTGAGCTTGAGTAAAAAAATTGGCTATGGTGGATTTTAGGGTTTCATGATAGGGGCCTGGTTTTTCTGACATTGCAGGAGCTATGGTGGATCATTTTCAAAACTTTTTTTATGGAAATATAGCTTATGTGATGCTCTACCAAATCCCTATCCTCCTCGTCCAAATTGCGGCCCGTAGCGATGGCGGCAACAGCTCAAACGTCAGCATGCACAATTCTGACAGCAGTGACGAATTTCAACAACGCCATCGCATAGAATGTGCAATGTCGAGCTATGTTGTGCCACGATGATGCGCCTGAAGTTGGGAAACAACTTTGTAGAAGACATTGTGAAGAGTTATGCCCTCTATTGCAAGATCCAGCTCCTCAAAGTTGGCAGGGTCTATCTGGCTATGGCAGACACATAGGGCAGCAACTATGTAGACTCACAATGCTAAGCTTGAAATGGCCTAATGTTGAGCTCTGAGGTGATAGAGAGGAGCTCCAGGAGTAGGGCTATAGTTCTCCAAAAGAAAACTTGTCAAGATCTTGTCTGGTTGAAGAGATCTAAGAGCTTGAAGCAAGATAGGTGCACGGTGGCTATGGCCGCCACAAGGTGAAATGGAGAAGAAGGAGTAGAAGATGAGCTCTCAAACTTAACTTGAGCTAGACTAAGCTCAAGCTGAGCTAGATGAGAGTACAATGGAGCTAGAGGAGCAGTGCCATGCCCGATTGGGCTTTGATACCATGTCAAAGTTGCGGGATCTAGAGCATGGCAAAGGCGAAAGCTATGGAGGATGGAAGATAAAGACACAACTCATGTTGACATGACAATGTAGACAACTGTTACATAAGTGAATTAGGTCTCAAGATTGAGACTTGAACTCATAAACACAATCTTGTGTATGGAAAACAATGACATAGACACTTGACAGAAAGAGACAAGTACTATTGCATTATCATCATGTGAAAGTGATAGTTCAAGTACATCATTATATAGAGTTCTTTGGTAGCACTTAACATCCACTATGCATGTGGGATCTGTCTCTCTTCCTAGAATGGACTGCATCTTCCTAGCCTAGCTGTTCCATACAAAGGGACTAAAGTAGGTGTGATTGCAAATATCTCAACACTCTTGAAGCGAATTAAGGTGCCTAAATTCATGGAAAAGGATCCAATGTTGAGAATGATGCTGAAGTTTGGATAAATATCCTTGAATATTAATTTGATGTGGTAGGAATAAGTGCAACTAACAAGGCATGGTTGCCAAGCTAAAGCTAGTAGGTAAGGCACACATATGGTGGAAGTAGTGGTGTCGAGACAACCCTACCACTAAAAGCCTTGTAAGCTAGGAAGATATCAATAAGGCCATAAGATAGAGATACTTGTCACCTCCCTATCACACTATCAAGATGAATGATTTCTTTACCTTGCGCCAGAAGATGACTACTTTTTAACAAACACCAAACAAGGCTATGATAATCCAAAGGACCAAGGAAAGAAGTGTCATGAGTGCAGTGAGATAGGGCACATCCAAAAGATATATCCAAATCATCGATGCTTCCTTTGCAATGAGCTAGGACATATCCAAGCCAATTTCCGTATGTTAGATTAAGAAGTTTAGGAGCTAGCAACAATGCAAAGTGACACAAATTTTGCATTCAATTTCTCTCAAGAGTGGATAATGATAAAGACTTAGATCCCATTAAACTCTTTGAAGATGATTAGAAGCCCTAGAAAGATCTTCATGAGATGTATTACACCTTATACGTGCACTCATTCCATACTCTTGTAATCATAATTAAACCATAATATATTGCAATAGATTTGGCCTTGACTTCATTAAGCTATTTTGGAGTTTGCATACTGTAAGAAGCTGGGAATAAGGATTTAGTGTAAATAACATTGATATTATGGCATGTCACACTGACATTGGTATAAAAGGAGAGGACATGTAATTTTTCACATATTTTTGACACATTAATACAATTACAGTCTTTCTCTCCCATCTTGCTCATAGCTTCTATGGCTTCTCCCTCTTTCCTGTCTTTCTCTCTCTAAATCTAGTCTTTCTCTCTCCTCGTCACTCTTCTTCTCTCTCTTCCTGCAGTCTCTCTCTCTTCTACAGTTGTCCTCTCTCCTCTTTCTCTCTTCCTAGTTCTCTCTCTGACAAGTGGTATCAGAGCTTCGATCTTTGATCCAGTCTTCTCTCTCCTTCCTCACATCTCATTGTAGTTTTCAAAAAAAGAGAGAGAGAGAAAACCCTAGTCAAACAGGTACAGGAGCTGTCTTATATATAACTTTTTCAGCTTTTATAGTCAAATATGAAGCAAGGACAAGTACGACTTGCATATTTCCAAGGCCATCTGTGATTAGAACTATTAGACATAGAGTGAATAACAAGGTAATGGAGATTCTAGGTAAGCCTTTCCATGTCAAGGCTAGCTTCAAGGGCAAGAAAAAGAAAATTGTATTCAATGAAGTTAACAATATTTTCCTTGACTTGCCCACCCTACAATGCTTAATGATTAGATTCTATGACTTGTCACTAGAAGAGGCACAAGGAGTGCCTAGATTTATGGTTAAACTTGATGAAAGTGGGAATCTAAAATGTACAAATCTAGAGAGGGTATCTTTTACCTTGATGAATAGAGCACTTTCATCAGATCATTACAATCACTCAATGTCATTTAGTGTTCAATCACAACACAACATCTGGTGGCTAGGAGCATTCGAAGTAGATGCAGAGGATTTTGATATATTGTATTGGGTTTTTCATCGAACACCAATACCTTATGTTATTAAGAGACAACAAGTAGGAGAAGAGCTATTTGTTGAAGGATTTTGGAAACTATAAGATTAAGTGGCACATAGCTGGTGACTTAAAGACACTTAAATGCATGTACAATGTATAAAGGGAGCCAACTCTAGATCTCCTTGCCTATATTGCATGTCCCCAGCCAAAGAATTGAACTCAAGAAATTGGAATAGAGCTCCCTCTAGGCATAACAAGGATCCAAATTTAAGCCAGTCCTAGATATTCCTTTAATGAATTCCCATATCTATACACTTCATGCGCTTTGTAGGATAATTAAAAAGCTTGTTCATCTTTATATAGGATTTGCATGGAAGCTGAAGTCATTATTAGCTAGAACAAATGCTATAACAAAGATTGAAAAAGTCTTATCTGCAATTGGTTTGCATGGTGGTAATGTTGTTATTGAACCAGATCTTCAAAAGTCTAAGGATGGAAATTGTGCCCCCAAAAATCCATCTATTGGTGGAGTGAAGGCTAGAAGGTTCCTAGACTTTCATGGGAGACTTGGTAAGATAAACTCTAGGAATGGTAGCTCAACTATTAGATACAATCAATGGAAGTGCCTACATAATGCAATTAAGGATCATGCTGATAATGGACAAGCTCATAATAGAAAAGTAAATGGTTGGGAAACACTAGACAAAGTATTCTTTTATTGTGATAAACCAGAGTGGAATGATGATGATCTCAAAGACTTCAAAAACCAATTGAACCATTTTAAAAAGGCAATGACAGAAGCTTGGGGTAATCAACACTTCACTCACTATATGGTAAGAAGTTTGCATACGTATGTGTCTTTATTGTCTAACTCATAAAGGGTTTTCTAATTGAATTTCTTTATTTGTTAACTATGCAGCATATTTTATACAACCACGCTTCGTATTTTATCAAGAAATATGGATCTCTATCTATTTGGTCAACCCAAGGTATGGAAAAATCACATTATCAAGCAAGAACAAAATACTTTAGACACACAAGACATGGAGGTGCAAGATACAAAGCAAACCATTTATCAGAGGTCTTTCAATGGTTCTATAGACAAATTTGGCACAAATTCAAGCTCAAAGACACAATCGCATCATGTAATACATCATCTTTGGCAAGGACTATATCCACTATTACCCAAAGAAGAAAAGAGGGATATTTAAACTCTTGTACAAAGAAAAGATATTCAGAATGGTTACAAACTAGACAAAGAGATGGAAAAACATGGGTTTCAAGAAACCCTTAACATCTTTTAGTCTGATTCTGTTTGCAGAAGAGGCTTTAGTTTCAGGGAATTCATTGGGTCCTCTAAGAGAATCTTTTGTTTCATCCCACTCGATGAGACCTCTACATTTTAGGAACTCTTGTTTCCTATAGTCTGGAAGGAGCTTCAAATTCTTGGCATCTTCTACATGGGAGAGCAAATAAGAGGCAAGAACTCCAAAGCATCCTACCCTAGAACCACTGTATCCAAGCATGAAGCCAAAAACTCTTACAACTTCTTCCTTCTCCACCAAAATTATATTGTTTGAACCTCTATTGAAAGCTTGGGATCCAATCACCTTGGAGATAGCTTTCAAAGACATTATTGGTAACCTTGGAGAGCTTGACAACATGCTATGATAAATTGCAACTATTTGATTATTTAAGCTTCCAATATAATGACCAAGGCATTGACTTTTGCCAAGCTTCAATGGCCTTGAGCCCTTGGCTCTTCCAAGAAAGTTGTCTGCATCTTCAATTTCTATATGCACAATAAATCACAATAGTATAAGATGTCAGTAGATAAATATCCAAAAATATTTGTGTATAATACATAACATACTCTAATATAAATCACAATGGATATCTTAGAATTATCTTTCATACCTTAGGGTTTTAATCTTCTTCAAGAAGACTATCATCATATAGATTTATTGAACTTTTTGATTTCTCCTCTAATGGAGACTTCAGTTTCTCTTCATAACCCATGTTATCAATACCAAGTTTGTGACGTGCTCGCCTATTGGCTATCCAAGTACATTTTGGCAATCCATCAAGAAGAAAATCTAAGCACCGCCGCCTGGCACTCCATGGAATGTCATGGGGTTTGTTGCCTAGGGTTTCCCGAGTCTGCCTCGCAATGGAACGCTCGCGATCGAACCCAGTAGGATTGACCTGAAACTTAAGTCCTAGTGATCAAGGTCTCTTGACAATATTCTTGCATCGCGTCCTGGACATTCTACCTTACGTGGAGTTACCCAATCTGAAGCAAATCCATAGCCCACTCAGTTCAAGGAGAACGAGAGGGACGCGTCGCTCCACTTCTCTGCCCGTAGGGCATAATTCCATTCCGATCCCCTAAAATGGTATGAATCGGGTATAACCCACGCTGCCTAAAGGTCGAATGACAGTAAAATCTTGTGAGAAGCCTCCCAAGTCTCTGGGACCGCCCTTTCATAGGACAAACCCGTCAGGGGTTTTGCCCACCCGCTTCCCTCAATAGGTGTACTTTAGTTATCTAATTAGTCTATCACATTTATGTGCGACATTTAAAAGCAGCTTCCTTAATTAAGCCTTTTGCAGAATAGGGTTTGTTCATGCAATCTTATGGCACTAGCATGAAAACAATTTCAGACAGGTTCCTTGGAAGTAAACTTAATATTAGCATTTTTAGTTAAGATACAAGTCTTGTTCAAAAGGGACAATATCCACAATCCATGAGGATGCACCTCATTTCCTCCTAGAATCCACCCTTGCACTAGTAGCAAGGGCCCTCAAGAATCTATCTCGAGTCATGCAGATCATTTGAGTAGGACTCAAAGGTAGGGAATTTATAGCTAGAGCCCCCCTGGCATCCAAGCATCCTCCCATGTTCAAATCAACCTGTAGAGAGACCTCTCATGGAGGGTTCGGTCCATGTTCCCGTCATGGCTATTTAGAACCCCCTTGGCTAGGGTTGGTGGCCAGCTGGGGGTGGTTTGGCGTGCCCTCTAAAAGCTCAACCTGATTCATTATTCCCATTTCTTTTATGAGTTTGGGGTTATACAATCTTTTATAAGAGGTGTTCCTAAACTTACAAGCACAAACAATGGTGCAGGCGAGTACTCAGGACATCTGCTAAGGTGGGGTGCCTATCTTTGACGCTTAGCGTTTGTCCTTCTTGCCTTGGTGGCAATTTCCAATATCCTCCAAGGGATACGGATATACCTTCTTTTCAACCCCACTCATGTGTGATAGGAGCGAACAATTATGCAATTGGATCTATATCCGATAGTTCTCAGATGGTAGCTGTCCTAGCTTGCTAGCCTTTAGTCAAGGGTCCTAGTCTTGGAAAAACGATACCCAAATTTTCTTGTATTAACATCAAGTTGTGTCATGGTTAAGGGTGATATTATCAAGGTTGTTTTGGCTTTATCGAGGCCAGATGTAGAACAAAGACCAATGAGTGTTTTACCTATTTGAAGATCCTCCTAGTAGTTTGGCTCACTTACTTTTAAACCCTAAATAAGTGGAGTTAAGCCCTATCCTTGCGTATATAGGGTTCATTTTATTGAATGACCCTAAGCAATTTTAGCATTTCATATGCACATCTTACAACTATCTTTAAGATGAATCCCTAGTAGCGCAACTAAAACTGACCATGACGCCACACAATCTAGATGCGTGTCTTTCCTAAGACAATGATGCAATGCGGGGCTTTTGCTTTTGGGAATTCATTTCGACGCACTTATGCAAAACATAAATGGAGACTTGTATTTTTCTTTTGAGTGGGGGACATGAAGTTATTAGGCCTAATGCAAATGCGAGCTACTTCCCTCTAAAGGTTTATAGGAGCCTAATACCCGACTTACTATTGTAATGACCTAAATATACTTAACCGTTATTGTAGCAACTCACGATCCTTATGTACTTGATTCAAGCCTTTACTCCTACCTTTCCAATTTCACAAATTTTGTGATGCAAAAAGTACAATTTCTACTTAATGATGAATATGCTTAATTGTCCTGATAACCCATTTTTTAGTTTCTTTTACCCCTCAAACATGCCAATGCTAGAGCATAAATCTAATGCATTACGAGCACAAACAATAAAATCCTTGATTTTAGTGTTGTGCACAAATGTGAAATCATTTGTGCAAGTTGTTTGTTCTAAACATGCTAGAGTATAATAAAACACAATTTCCATCATGATTGAATAATGCAACCTAATTGGTGGTTAGTTAACATAGATTTTTACCAAAATACTTCTCCCTTCTCCCAATGAAGTCGATCTACATTTTTAAGAGTTCCCATCAAAGTAGAATTTATGGGGCGCACCTGGTTATCAAGTGACGTGGTTCCTTGACCCGTAGCTCCATCGGTTGAAGTGAGATTTGTGCTCAATTGGACCTTACTTCCCTTGGGAGGCATTGTATAATTTGGGCTTTTTCTTCGCGGCTACGTACCCAGGCTTCAGGAGAGTTGATTCCTTACATAAGGAAATTGACTGTGGGATTCCTCTCAGAGGGGGGAAAAAGGAAGGGTAAGATTGGAAGCCTTCAAAGGGGGAAAATTTCCCTCTCTATCTATCTTTTCTCTTACTCTCTCTTTCCCTCTCTCCCTCTCTCTCTTTTCTCTTACTTTCTCCTTCTCTCTCTCTCTCTCTCTCTCTCTCTCTCTCTCTCTCTCTCTCTCTCTCTCTCTCTCTTTGTCTCTCTCTTTTCTCTTACTCTCTCCCTCTCTCTCTCTCTCTAGTCAGACAGACAGAAGAGTCACGATCCCCCAATCCCCTCCTTCTCTATGCCTAGGGGCTTTTATAGTGTATTGGGGGGGGGGGGGGGGGGGAACAACATGGTATGGAGCCCCCCCTTATCATCATCAGGGCGGCCATGTGGATGGCTGCCATGTTGAGTACTATGGAGGGGAAGAGGGAGTAATCGTTCCCCCCCCACGTCGTCCAGTCCTCCACCAGCCACCATCGATCACCCCTGCTGCTCCCCCCCTCCCACTGCCATGCTGTTTTGTCATCCACAGCAGCTCGCCTGCTCCATCCGCCAGGTGTAGCTCCCCCACGCCCACGCATGACATCACACGATAGCCCCCCTCCATCCACCACAGCTGGTGGCATGAGAAAAGGGGGGGAGTTTATTCTTTTCTTTATTATTAAAAAAAATCGTTAATTAAGGGGGGTCATACGGCGGGAGGGAGGGAAATGTTACATTCTTCCCTCCTTAAGGAATCGAGATGTCCTCATCTTGAAAGGAATTGGGGGTACTGTTGGTTGAGAGTACTTTCGTCAATCCATGTGGCATCTTCTTCTGGAAAGTCCTTCCACTAGATGAGGTACTCCTTGAGGGTTCTACTCCTCAATTTCTTTTCTCGAATGTCTGGGATTCTATCTGGCAAGAGCTCAAGGACTCCTTGGCTTGGCATTACAACTTGTTGTGATCATTGAGTACATGGCTAGGATTGGATACATATTTCTTTAATAGGCTAACATGAAATACATTGTGAACCTTTACATTCTCAGGGAGTTGGAGTTTGTAGGTATTGGGCCCTAGGCACTTGAGGATCCTGTAAGGTCTACAATACGTTGGACTCAATTTTTCAAATTTTCCCAATGATAAGGAACTCTTCTTGGGTCGTATACGAATAAAAACCATGTCTTCCTCATGGAAGAGTCGCTTTTGTCTATTTAGCTCTACATAGACTTTTTGCCTATCCTTGGCAGCTCTAATGTCTTGTTTGATGGCCTTAACCTGCTCGTCCGTTTCCTCGAGCATTTCCTTAGAAGCTTCTATCCTTAAAGTAGGATCTGAAAATTTCAATGAAGTACGGCAATCATGCCCATACAAAGCTTGAAAAGGTGTCATTTGAATGGTTTGTTGGTAGGAAGCATTATAGGAGAACTCTACCAATGGTAGATATTGGATCCATTTCCTGGGTTCGCGACATCAATAAGCTCTAAGGATATCTTCAATGACTTGGTTGACCCTCTCTGTTTGGCCATCAGTTTGAGGGTGGTAGGCTATACTGAAATAGAGTTGAGTCCCAATGGCCCCGAATATCCCTCTCCAGAAGTGAGATGTGAATAGGGAGTCGCGGCCTCACTGATGATCCTTCTAGGAAACCCATGGAGTCTGAATATCTCCTTGATGAATAGTCTGGCAATATATGATCCTTGTAGTTTGTCTTGACTGGAATGAGGTGTGCAACCTTGATGAGCATGCCTACTTTAACCATAATTGAATTGTAGCCTACTTGCACTGAATGTAACCCAACAACAAAGTCCATGCTGATGAATTCCCACTTCATTTGGGGGATGTCAAGAGGTTGTAGCTTCCGAGGCATCTTAACGTGTTCCACCTTAATGAGTTGGCAAAACAAACATTCCGTGATATATTTGAGCACGTCTCCCTTAAGCCTTCCCCAATGGTAGTTCTTTTCGAGCGTGTTGAGGGTCTTGACATATCCGAGATGGCCTGAAAAGGGGGAGTCATGTGCTTCCCAAAGTACTCTATGTTTGAGTTTCTTGCTTGAGGGCATGCATAATCTCCTCCTAAAATAGATAAGTCCCTCATTGACAGAGAATTCTTGATATTTGTCCTTAAGTTTGGGGTTTTGGTACTTTTCCAAAATTTCATTTATCATCTCCAGATATTCTAGGTCATGGCTAGCTTCTTCCTTAGCTAGTTCAAGGATAGGGTTGCTAGGTATTGACACCATAGTTGCCAATGATTCAACCATTGAGGATTCCTCCATGATAAAAGAGTTGAGAAACACCTTGTGACTTAGGGCATTAGCGACCACATTCTCTTTGCCGGGTCGATACCTGATTTCAAAAAAATACTCCTGCAAAACTTCTATCCAACGATGTTGCCTCTTGTTGAGGTCAGTCTGGGTGAATATCCATTTAAGGCTCTTATGGTCCGTGACCAAAGAAAAATTGTTACCAAGCAAGTAATGTCGCCAAAGTTTGAGGGCATGAATCACTGCTAGTAGCTCCAAGTCATGGGTGGCATAATTCCTTTCATGGGTTTTTAGCTTCCATGAGGAATAGGCTATAGGATGACCCTCTTGCATTATTAGTATACAGCCCAATACAAGTGAGCTCACATCCATGACAACTTCAAATTCCTTGCTCAAGTCAAGGAGCTTCAGAATTGGTGCTATCACCAAGCTATGCTTGAGTTGATCAACACTTTCTTATTTAGAGGGCCACACTATGGCAACTTGCTTTTTCAGCAAATTTGTGAGGGGTGTTGTGATTAAAGCATAGTCCTTAATAAAGATCATGTACCAATCTGTTAATCCAAGAAAGCTACACACTTCTTTAACAGTAGCCGGTGGAGATCACTCTTGGACATCCTTAACCTTGGTAGGGTCTATAGAGATTCCTTCATTTGACACAATAAATCCAAGATATTCAATCTTCCTTTTGAGGAAGGCACACTTTTTCTTCTTAGCATAGAGCTTATGAGTCCTCATGGTCTCAAGGAAGATGCGAACTTGGGATTCATGATCCCCCTCTTCCTTGGAATAAACCAATGTGTCATCAAAGAAGACGAGTACAAAATCATTGAGGTATGGTCTAAAAATGTCCTACATTAGCCTATTAAAGGTGGCATGGGTATTAGTCAATCCAAAAGACATTATTGTGAATTCAAAATGACCATATCTGGTATTAAGTGCCGTCTTCGGAATATCCTCATCCTTGACGCGTATTTGATAATACCCTGGCCTCAAATCAATCTTGGAGAAGATTTTTTCTCCTTGCAGTTGATCAAGTAACTCATCTATCCTCGGAATGGGATATTTATTTTTGATAGTTACCATGTTCAAGCCTTTATAATCTATGCAAAGTCAAAGTGTACCATCCTTATTCTTTTAGAACAAGATTGGAGCTCCCTAAGGAGAACTACTGGGATGTATGTACCCTTGGTCTAGTTGGAGCCCCAAGAGAGACACCAAGGAAAAAGGGATTCTACTGCAAGAAAATCCATCTTGTAATATCAACAAGCTTTTATTTCATTCTTTTGATGACCAAAACAAAGAAGACAGCAATTCTTCATGCAGCATCATAGTAAATATCTCCCACGGATTTGATAGAATCAACCATAATCTTCAACATCTTCATAGAATCCATCAATAGAACAAAGAATATAAAAGAATACACCATTTTTGAATGGAAATCAATCACATAGTATTCATCTTCAATGCCTTCATAGTCCTCTTTCTCAATCTCTCATATATAGTTACACTGTTTTGATAGAATTGGCTATCTCTGGCTCTCTCTCTCTCTTTCTCTCTCAATAGTACATCATATCCTCACTACAATACTCAATAATGACTCTCAATAATCCTTCTTAGGTCATGGAATCACCTCCCAAGAGGTATATCTGCGTCGAAGAGGCACCAGAGCCAATACAGTGACCCTTCATATCTCACTCCTGTCTCTGTCACTCCAGTCTTCTCTTCGGTCTTCAGCAGCTACTTCTTCCATTTTTTAAAGCTCTTTTGAACTTAGATTCATCCTTTTCAAAAGTCAGAAAAATTTCCCAAAGTCACACATAAATTCTACAGAACACTTATAGAAGATCTACAGAACAGAACAAAATAGGAACAGAGCAGAGACAGAACAGAGATAGAGGCTCTACAGAAGATTTACAGAGGGTTACAGAAGGTCATCAGAGAATAGCAAATCCTCATAACTCATACTAAAACCATTCCAAACTATCAAAAACTATTCAATAAGCTTCCAAATTATTTCAACCTTCATCAATCATCAATCCATGCTTCATACAGAAGAAAATTAGCACAAAACAGAAGCTATACAGAAGGTATCAAAACCAATCAGAACCTTACCTATCAGATCATCACAGAGCTTCATATTTCCACTAAAAATCATCATGAACTTCTAAAACATAATCAATATCATCCAAAAAACTCTCAAACACTTCCATTAACAACCATATATCACTCTAAATCCATAAAAAATCAACCATTCAGACCTCAAAAACAACAAAAATCAGTCAAAAATTCAGTCTTTTTCCACTCTCAGCATATCCCCACACTTAGAAAGGAAGTGTCCTTGCGACCTAAGGAAAAGAAGAATGTAAGTTCAGTAAATAGCTCAATTTGATCTTCTTTAGTATCTTCAATAATCACGCAACCATGACTCCAACTTATCACCTGTATCTCTAGAAAAGAATACTACTAAAGGAAAACTTCGTTATTCATTAACACATCCGATAAACAATAAAAAGTGATAACAAATTTGTAAAGGATATAAGAGGTTCTTCAGCTTTAGATTGTAGGCTTGCCATCCACCATCAATAGTTAAAAAGAGATCTCTCGAACAAATTATTCAACCAGCACAAACTCATCATATACAAATTATTACAACACAAACACAAACACAACCATATGAATGGCACCTCCAAAAGATGTCTCATTAAGGAGCACAAAAGATACATCCAAGGGTATCAATAAAGATGATCCCTCTTGAAGGCTTGATGATTACGAAAGCAATCTAGGGATAAAGACTCATCTACAAAAGATTTTGGAGGATTCTGAAAGAATTGAAGGCAGCACATCCATTCTAGCAAAACAAGGTATCTGCTAGGTAGACAAAGGGCATGAAAATATAGGACATCTAACTGTTGGGAATCAATGTTCACATTGACATTCATACAAAGCTTTGGAATGGCCTTTTGATCATTATGGGAATGACTATGAATATATGCTAAGTACCAAACAAAATGGGTTGTCAATCTCACTGAAGGATCTAGAGATTATGAATATTGTTGAGAAAAATGAAGGTAATTTTGGTATGCTTGACTAGTAGTTGTCTAGTCCCTTGGAATGAATGGCCAATTAATTTGTGGTCCCGTGAGAGAATTAGTTGAGCTCCATCCTCAACTTCTCGGAATCTGTTGATCAAATCCTTCATACCCACTAACCAACTGAGGGAGTTGAGAAATAGAAGTGGTAGGAGATGGAAGTGGAATAAGTAAAAGAGAATGAAGAGATGGGTAGGTAAATTCATAAAATGAGGAATAAGATAAAGAAGAAGTGGTTGAAAATTTAAGCAAATCAGTTAGGAAAGGTGTCAATTAATAAGCAGGAAAAGTAGAAGGTATATGGATAGATGGAGAAGGGTATGGCGGAGAAGGGGAAAATACGCGATCTTCAATAAAAGAACAATAGGTAAAGATTGGAATTTGGGGAAAAACCTGAGGTTGGAAAAGGAGAGGTAAGATAGTTGCTGATGAGTTGGATTGATAAAGGAAAAAATAAGCATCATAGCGATGGGCCATTTGTTGATAGTACAATAAGCTAGGAACAGAGGGACCTAAAACAGATCATCGATGGTAGGCATCAAAGAAGGATGAATCAAATGGATGGTTCTTGGAAAGATAAGCTAGGAGATCCACCCTCAGTTGGTTAGTGCTCTGCACATAAGTAGAAGCTGTATTTTGGCGTTGGTTTAGGACTACAGAATCAATCATTGAATGCCATGAAGTGTCGGGGCAAGTAGCCACTTTAGAAGAATAGCACTGAAACATGTCATCTATCCTCAACTCCAAATGATTGACATATAAGGCAACTTGTAAGACCACATCCCCCACATACCAAGCTAGATCTACATCATCTGAGATTAACAAATCACCTCGTAGATACATATAAGACATCAACATGGTATCCTTCGTCACAGAATCTTCAAAGACCATACGAAAAACTTCTGTCAGCAAATCAAAAGACAAAGCTCCACTCCAACCATCCTCTGGAAGAGGGAGATCCATCGTTGAGAGCTTAATATAGAAGGTCAACTTCTAAGCTGATAGTGGACAAAAAAGGAATGGTCGGGAGGAACATACTCCTGAAAGTGCTCAAATGTAGACCATAATAAATCCATCCTGGACTGCAATCTTTCCACTTTATCTTGAAACAACGGACACAATGTGGCCTGTCTTTGGAGAATTGCTAAGTCCTGCTGAGATATAGAAGGAATCATAGGAACACTGGGACTTGGAGGAATGGATTGTGGCTGTGCTAGTTGGTCCTTCAACTGCTTAATCTGGGAAGCTTGGGATTCCAATGTATTGTGAGCAGTTTGCAAAGCTGAGAGTTTCGTATCTAAAAGAATCTTAAACTCTTGAGCTTCTTTGGACATTTTCTCTTTCTCTTCCAAAACTCTAGTGACCTCTGACTGAGCCTCTGCTAACTAAATTGTCAAAGAAGATATTTCTTGTCTCTGGGTCCCAATCATTTGGGTTTGCTGCTCCATTTGCTTAAACAGATTGGCAAGAGTGTCTTTAGCAGCAAAGGCTAACTCTGTGGTTGCCTTATGTAACTGGTCTTTGGATTGCATCAATTCTTCATTAAAAGAAGCATATAACTATTGAACACAAGCTGTCACTGAGAGTTCAATAGAACTCTGGATGTCATTACAAAGGAAAGGAATGGCATCCCCTGACACTAAACTATTCAGTGAAGGAACTGATATTTCCAAAGAACCCTCTCGATGTGCCCTGAATAACTTGTTGCATGTGAGGTAGGCAGGGAGGTCACTTCCAGAGGTAGCAGGAACTGTTACTGAAGGAATGGCTGGGGGAATTTTCTCTACCACACGCTTCAAGCGCTTCCGCTGAATGACCAACCAATGGAGGAGAGGAATTGGAGCCCCAAGAGAAATACCAAGGAAAAAGGAATTCTCTTGCAAGAAAATCTATCTTGTAACATCAACAAGCTTTTATTTCATTCTTTTGATAATCAAAACAAAGAAAACAACACTTCTTCACGCAGCATCATAGTAGATTTCTCCCACGGATTTGATAGAATCAACCATAATCTTCAACATCTTCATAGAATCCATCAATATAACAAAGAACACAAAATAATACACCATCTTTGAATGGAAATCAATCACATATTAT
The DNA here is from genome assembly GCF_053477565.2 of Lygodium microphyllum. Taxonomy (NCBI): domain Eukaryota; kingdom Viridiplantae; phylum Streptophyta; class Polypodiopsida; order Schizaeales; family Lygodiaceae; genus Lygodium; species Lygodium microphyllum. The sequence continues at coordinate 8,540,690 of NC_141164.1, read as the reverse complement.
TCATCTTCAATGTCTTCATAGTTCTCTCTCTCAATCTCTCACATACAGTTACACTGTTTTGATAGAATTGACAATCTCTAGCTCTCTCTCTCTCTCTCCATCAATAGTACATCATATCCTCACTACAATGCTCTCATAATAACCCTCAATAATCCTTCTTAGGTCGTGGATGCACTTCCCAAGAGGTATGTCTAATATGAAGAGTCACTAGAGCCACTACAGTGTCTTTTCACAGCTCACCACTGTCACTGTCACTGTCACTTAGTCTTCTCCTCAGTCTTCAGTAGCTGCTTCTTCCACTTGTTTTAGCTCTTTTGAACTTAGATTCATCCTTTCCAAAGGTTAGAAAACTTTTCCAAAGTCACACATGCATTCTACAGAACACTTACAGAAGGTCTACAGAACAGTTACAGTACAACACCAGAACAGCTATAGTATAGTTGCAGTACAGAGACAGAGTAGAGACAGAGGCTCTACAAAGGGTTTACAGAAGGTCATCAGAACCTCATAACTCATACTCAAACCATTCCAAACTATCAAAAACTATTCAATAAGCTTCCAAAAGATCTCAATCTTCATCAATCATCAATCATTCTTTATACAGAAGAAAATCAGAACAAAACAGAAGCTATACAGAAGATATACATAACCAATCAGAACCTATCAGAACATCACAGAGCTTCATATCTCCACTGAGAATCATCATGAACTTCCAAAATATAATCAATATCATCCAAAACACTCTCAAATACTTCCATTAACAACCATACATCACTCTAAATCCATAAAAAATCAATCATTCAGACCTCAAAAACAACAAAAATCGGTCAAAAATTCAGTCTTTTTCCACTCTCAACATATTCTCACACTTAGAAAGGAAGCGTCCTCACAACCTAAGGAAAAGAAGAATATAAGTTCATTAAAGAGCTCAATTTTAGCTTCCATCAGATCTTCAATAATATCTCCAAACCACGACCCCAACTTATCACCTGTATCTGATAGAAAATACTACTAAAGGAAAACTTCCATTATTCATTAACTCATCTGATGAATCATTTTAAGGCCATAACAAATTTGTAAAGGATATAAGAGGTTTTCTTTAGCTTTCCACCATACGCTTTCCATCCACTAGCAATCGGTTGAAAAGAGCTCTCGAACAAGTTATTCTCAATCAGCACGAACTCAGCACATACAATTATTACAACACATACACAAACACTAACACAACCATCTGAATGACACCTCCAAAAAGAGATATATCATTAAGAATCATCCAAGATACATTGCAAAGGCATCAACGAAGATGATCCCGTTTGAAGGCTTGGTGGTTTCGAAAGCGATCCATGGAGAAGGATTCATCTACAAATGTCTTTGGAGGATTTTGAAAGAACTACAAGCAGCACATCCTTTCTAGCAAGACAAGGTATCTGCTAGGGAGACATAGGACATGAAGTTTAGGACATCCAACTGGTGGGAGTCAATGTTCACATTGACATTCATACAAAGTTTTGGAATGGCCTTTTGATCATTATGGGAATGCCTATGCATGTATGCTAGATACCAAGCAAAATGAGCTGTCAATCTCACTGAAGGATCTAGAGATTGTGAATATTGGTGAGCAAAATGAAGGTAGTTGTGGTATGCTTGACTGGCAGTTGTCCAATCCCCTGGAATTATTGGCCAGTTTATCTGAGGTCCTGTAAGAGAATCAGTGGAGCTCCATCCTCTTCTTCTTGGAATCTGCTGATCAAACCCTTCATATTCACTAACCAACTGAGGAGGTTGAGAGATAGAAGTGGCAGGAGAGGGAAGTGAAATAAGTAAAAGTGGATGAAGAGAGGGGTAGGCAAAATCATAAAAGGAGGAATAGGTTAAAGAAGGAGTGGTTGAAAATTTTAGGAAATCAGTTAGGAAGGGTGTTAATTGATAAATCAGAAAGATAGAAGGTACATGAATGGATGGAGAAGGGAATGGTGGAGAAGGGGAAAATACTCTATCTTCGATAAAAGAGCAATACGTAAATATTGGAATTTGAGGAAAAGATTGAGGTTGGAAAAGAAGGGGTAAGATTGTTGTTGAATTGGTTTGATAAAGGGAAAGATAGGTATCATAACGGTGAGCCATTTGTTGGTAGTACAGTAGGCTAGGAACAGAGGGACCTAAGATAGATCTTCTCTGATAGGTATAAAAAAAGGTTGAATCAAATGGATTATTTTTGAAAAGGTGAGCTAAGAGATCCACCCTCAGTTGGTTAATGCTCTGTACATAGGTAGAAGCTATGTTTTGACGTTGATTCAAGACCACAGAATCAATCATGGAGTGCCAGGAATTATCAGGGCAAGTAGCCACTTTTGAGGAGTAACTCTGGAACATGTCATCTATTCGTAACTCCAAATAATTGACATATAAAACAGCTTGTAAAACCACATCTCCCACATACCAGGCCATATCTACTTCATCTGGAATCAACAGATCTCCTCGTAGATACATATATGATAGCAACATGGTATCCGTCGTGACAGAATCTTCAAACACCATATGGACCACTTCTGTCAGCAACTCAGGAGACCAATCCCCACTCCAACCATCCTCAGGAAGAGGAAGATCCATCGTTGAAAGCTTCATGTAAAAGGCCAACTTTTGCAATTGATAGTGGACAAAGAAAGAATGGTCCGGAGGAACATATTCCTGGGAATGCTCAAATGTAGACCATAGCAGATCCATCTTGGACTGCAATCATTCCACTTTATCTTGGAATAGAGGACACAAGGTAGCTTGTCTCTGAAGAACTGCCAAGTCCTGCTTAGAGATAGAAGGAATCAGTGGAACATTAGGGCTTGGAGGAACAGACCGTGACTGTGCCAGTTGGTCTTGCAACTGCTTGATTTGGGAAGCTTGTGATTCCACTGTGTCATTAGCAGTCTGTAAGGTTGAGAGTTTTACATCTAAAAGAGTTTGAAACTCTTGCACTTCTTTGGACATCCTCTCCTTCTCCTCTGAGATTTTAGCGACCTCTGATTGAGCCTCTGTTAACTAAATCTTCAAAGAAGATATCTCTTCTCTTTGGGTCTCAATCATTTGGGTTTGTTGCTCCATCTGCTTAAACAGATCTGCCAGTGTGTCTTTGGTAGAGGCTAACTCTGATGTTGCCTTATGCAATTGGTCTTTGGACTGCATCAGTTCTTCACAAAAGGAATCATACAGCTGTTGAACACAGGCTGTCACTGACAGTTCAATTGAACTCTGGATGTCTTTACATAGGAATGGAATGGCATCTCTCGACACTAAACTGTTCAGTGAAGGGATTGATATGTCCAAGGAACCCTCTCTATGTGCTCTGAACAGGTTGTTACACGTGAGATAAGCAGGGAGGTCACTGCCAGATGTAGCAGGAATTGTAACTGAAGGAAGAACTGAAGGAGCCTTATCTGCCACTCACTTCAAGGGTTTTTGCTGTATGACCAGGGGAGGAGGAGAATCCATATCCTCTATATCAATTGGTTCTGACTCTTCTAAAGGTGGTGGAGAAGGTACTGGATCAGATGGAGGAGGTAGAGGCACACCCTTCTTTAAACCTGAATAGGTCAAGAAAGCAGACAGGTAGGATCCATAGGTGACGTTTGTGACATTTCCCTTGGTTACTTTGACGAAATGTTGATCCATCTTTGTGAGTAGGTAAGTGCTCCAATCAATAGCTACTGCTTTTAACACCATCCTGAAAGCTGTAAAGAGCTCTTTGGACAAGTAATGGGATGGTAGTGTTGATCACTTTCTTGACATCCAAAATTTCCTTGGTCTGTTTCTGTAACAGCTTCAAAATCTCATTGTTAGAGAATAGTTGTGGAGCTATAACAAAGGGCTCTCCTTTGTAGGGAAGAGACAGAGCCTTCCCTAACCCTCGGGGTGTCAGTGTCATGGAAGCACCATGGACCAGTCCCAACTTCTTGCTGTATGAGGCAAGGAACTCATCACACATGGATGGATCTTCTGGAACCAAGAGGAAGGAGGAAGCCACGAAAGTCGCGAGACCTGCTTTCGCGAGAGGCTCAAAAGTGAGTAGGGAAGAGTAATCCCTACTAACCAGTGGGACATACTGGATAGGGGGAGGAGCGTGAGGCGCCATTCAGATGGAAAACACACACACCACAACACAGACAGTCACAAAGAATGCCTGCAAACCAACCAAAGGGCTATAAAAAAGGAATCAATTACCAACCCCAGACAATACACAGCCTAGAAAAAATTCGGCATGACCTCTACACATATGTGACCGAAAGCTTCATGCGATGCAACATTCAAGCACCCAAATCCCCGTATCAAGCAAGAAAGAAAGAACTACACACCCTACCCATAATCATAACACATAGACAAATAAGACTACCAGAAAAATGTATATCAAGACTTGACCATAACCTGGACCATCAGTGTCAACTAAAAGACTGTTACGCACCCATCCCACGAAGCGTGTTTATTAAAAAGGGGGGAAAAGTGCAGTGAGGGGGAATTATTTTAATGAAGGGTACATTTTAAGAAATTATTAACAATGGGTGACATTTTATCAGGTTATAAACCTTAGTAAGAAAACGATGGTTCTTTCTTAAGAATTTAATTACAAATTATTGAGTTGAAACGGTGCTTTAACGCAACTCGGACTACGATTCCCAGACTGGGTCTCTAAATGCAAATTCCTTAATTAAAAATTAAGAGTGATGTGCTTTTTTGCCAGCGCGTGCTCTTTCGTGACGGCTGGTTTATTTTTATTACAATTAAGGTGCCTCTTAAGCGCACGTAGCGCGTGTAAAGTGAACGGCTGGTTCATTTGTTTCAATTATTAAATTGTGTGTTTAGCGCGAATGCACGTGGAAAATGTGGGTGAATAAATAGTTCATTTTAGCAATTAATTGTATTTAAGGGGGAATGAAAATAAAGAAAGCGCACAAAATAAATTAGGTTAGTGTTAACCGAATCTTAGGTTAGTTGCTAACCTGGGGTGGGTTAGAGGGTGGGAGGAGTAGGAAGAGGAGGAGGAGGGAGAGGTGGCCGTGGTGGCCGCGGTTTGGCTGGAGGAGGCCCAGGAGGAGGTAGCGGTAGCGCCCGGAGGAGGTGGCAGTGGTGGCACCCGGAGCCGGTGGAGGAAGTTGAGGTGGGGTTGAGAGGAGACGAGGGAGGTGGCAGGCGCGACGGGCGGCGGTTCTGCAGCAGGAGGCGGCCGAAGGAGAGACAATGGGCACTGTGGCATGAGGCAGCAGGAGGCGGCCGAAGAAGGTGACAGTTGGCGCTGTAGCACGAGGCAGCAGGAGGCGGCCGAAGGAGGGAGAAGAGGTAGAGGGAAGGAGCAGCGGGCGGCCGAGGAGGGAGAGGAAGCTACACGTGGGCAACCGTAAGGAGGAGAGGGAGGGAAGAAGGAGGTGGAGGAAGAAATGGAAGGAGAAGAAAAAGGAGAGGGAGGAAGAACCAACAAGAGAGGAAGGAAGAAGGGGAGGAGGAAGGGGAGGGAAGAGGAGGAGGCGGGAGGAAACCGAATCAGCAGGTATGTGGTTTTTTTTTTGTTTTTCTGTTTTTTCTTTCTTTCTTTTTCTTGTTTTTCTTTTTCCTTTCTATTTCTGTAAAAATGTGGATGTTCCTGTGTGATTGAAGAGTATGTGTGTTTTTTTCTTCTTCTTCTATTTGTGTGTTGTTTTTGTTTTTTTTTGTTAGATGTTTTTTAATTGTTTTTTTAAATTGTGTATATTATATATATATATATATATTCTCTTTTTATATTAAATAATAAAAAAATAAAAATAAAAGAAATAAGAAAATGACACATCCCCGACTCGTGTGCATGCGCGGGCAGGGGTAAAAAATTTTGCAATGATGGGTTCAAATGGACAGGGACGAGGACATGTAAGCCACAGACGCCATGAGGCGTCCCGAGGCGAGTAAACCCAAAAACAGGCGCGTTCACGCGCGAGGCGAGAAACACGGTTAACGAAAAAAATAAAGAAAAATTAATAACATCCAAACCCTTTGTCGGATCAAAAATTTGTAAAAAGAAAAAATAGGCCAGGAGATGAGTGAAAAATGTTGGAAACATGCAACACGGGTTCCGGGGCAAAATCAGGGTATTCACATGGAAAAAACGTAAAAAAGAAACCCGAAAACACATACGGGTATTAATATCAAAAAATCCACGAATCGGAACGAAGTGCAGAAAGAAGGAAAAGTGTACAGAATAATGTATCCAACAACCCTATCACGTCAAAACACAATTCCAATCAAGATAGGATGCGTTCACATGGGAAAACCCCCAAAAATGGGCCTGAAAATGGACTCGAAAATTAATACGAGAAAAACCGTGCGTCAGAATAGCAGGCAATAAAAAGGAAAAATGTCCAAAAAAAAGAATTCACAGGGCTGGCATATCAAAGCTCAGTTTGGGGGAAATTAGGAAGGGTTCACATGGAAAAAACACGAAAAATGCATTAAAAAACACTCAAAAAAATTAATAACTAAAAATTTGACAGTCAAAAGAGGGGGGAGGAAAAAGGAAAAAGTGGGGGAAAGGCTAGAAGGACACGATTGTCAAATCAAACTGGAATTCTGGTGAATATAGAGCAGGTTCACATGGAAAAATGTGAAAAATAAGCACAAAAAAGGTCCGAAAAACCGCAAAAATTAATAACGGATGAAGCGTGCATCGAAATGACACGGAGTAAAAAGAAAAAATATCAGCGGGAAGGGGTAGGACAGGGATGACTCATCAGATCAGGGTTCCGAAGTAATAAAGATGCATTCACATGGAAAACTGTCCAATTTATGGGAATTGCTTCAAAAATTAATAACTTGAGAATCGTCTGTCGGAACAGGGGTCAGTAAAAGGAAAAAATAGATAGTTTGAAGGGACAAACAGGGCTGTAAGGTTGGATTGAGCTTTCGGTGAATGTAAGATCCGTTCGTATAAAAGAAGCACAAAACCAAGAATAAGGGCAAACGGGCAAGGAACAACCCCGAGGACATGGTCAAATAGAACGAAAGGGTGGGGAAGGGACCCATCAGGGTAACGTAAAGTCACAACATAGATACTTGATTAGAACAGGGTGTATGCATGGGGATATGCAACATGGATGTGCAAGGATGCGTCCCCACACTTAAGACCTTAACAGGGAGGTTAAACCAAACATCAAGGACTTGGTACCTCACATCAGACCAACCACAAACATCCCCACACTTAAAACATGACCAGTATTGAGAAACAGAAGGTGTAGGGTTAGAAAAACTTGGCCCATATTGCCGAGAAGGAATGTCGACTATCGAGGTTGCGTCTGGAGGCGTCGTCGGCTGCAAGAGGTAACAAGATGTCTTCACAACACACGTTCTTTGTCCTTTGTGGCAGGGACCATGTGGCAGCACCCAAGGAGGTAGCTAGTTGAAAGAATCACAGGAAATTTGTCGATGGCGAGGAATATGGCACTCAACTCACGATCACTCAAATGGATTGAAAGAGCAGGCACTCGCCCCATGACTAATATCACTTAAGGAAATAAGGATGAAATCCCAAATCTCACACCCAGTTTAGGAATCGGCAAGGGAATGATGTAGAGAGAGTATGCCAAGGTGCACAATTGATGGTGCATCAGTGTGTTCAACCCCGTCTGGCATAGGTGCAAGGAGGAAGGCTAGGGAGCCTTATAGTGCAGTGTATAGAACAGAGTGATGTGTCCTGTGCTTATGGCAGAAACCTAGCCCATGGGTGCATAGGGAAATGGAAACGTACCTGACTCCAAAGGTCGTAACGTCCCTCAATCCCCACCTCTTGGTAATTGATTGAAGAAACACCAGTCACACTCATCCCACCCTCTATCTTACGCTCTGTTGATAGATACAGAGGGCAGCCCTTTCCTAAAACCCATTGATGTAATCCTTACTGTCACTTGCATGCATTTGATGGTGCAACTGTGCATCCCACCATGTGCCAGCATACAGTGCAAGAAGGAAGGCCAGGGAGCCTTATAGTGCAGTGCACAGAAAGAGAGCGTGCTTTGTACATTGAGAGGCCCATCCCGTGCGTGCAACACTCCATTCACACATCTCACCTCTCATTTGATTTAAAGGGAAAGACTGGTCACTCACTCCACCCTCTGTCTCATGCTCTAATGATAGATACAGAAGGCAGCCCATACGCACGTCCCCATCCTGTTAGGATGAAAGCTCGCATCACTCAAGGGGTTGGGGATGAAGATCATGTCGACTATTGGTGTCATCAGGATCTTGAAGAGGAGCCATACCCAAGGAGGCAGCCAACAAGTCCTGTACCAAAATGAGTTATGGGCTGTGGCCCTTAGGTTCATTTGCAGAAAAAACACAAGTTTAGTTGGTGTGTCTTATTATATTTTTCATTGATATCTCAAAAACACCCAATTTTTCCATATTTTGTGTATTTTACGGGTTTTATATCACTATTAATTTCATCCACAACACTTATGATTTTCTGATTTTCTGATTTCAAATAGTTGGAAGACATTGCAAACCACATCATAATGTATAATAATCTCATGGGAACAAGTATTCATGAAGCAAATTGCATAAAACACCATTTTCCTTTGTAAAAATGAGATTACCATTCTTTGCGGATTGCGGGTTTTTATTTGCCATATCTCGGGACTAATTTCCAGCCACCATTAATGCTCATGATAGTCCACAACTAGGAATCTTCATTCCTCTTGCACCACGGAGCAATCCGGTCTTCATTGGACAAGCATCCATCATCCATTCTTCTTCTTCCTCTTCACCACATGAATCTGCCTTTAGGGGAGAGAGAGGGAGGAGAGAGAAAGACTGAAATCAGAATTCTTCACAGAGACCGCCATTGGAGGAGCGAAGCACGACGATAGAGTCAGCATCCAGGAGGGATTCAAGCCCCATAATCGATTGGGGGGGTTATTCACAGCCAGCCATCACCCTCTCCATGCCATGAAGCGCAAATTTCGGGCGCCATCTTCCTCCACGTTTTTTCATCCCTCATTCTCTCTCCACATTTTTTTACTTCATCAGGTGCATAATTTTTATTTTTTGGGGAGGGGAGGGGGGGGGGGGGGGGGGGGGGGGTCCAAACTCAAAAGGCATGCTCAATTTTGGCCTCCCAAGTGTCCACCTTTTCATATCTTGACCATTTTGTGGCCATTTCCCCGTCCGGACTCCGAATTGAGCCTTGAAAAATCCTGGGCATCCGGCTCGGCATCCCGCATTGACTGATAACTCTTGTCAACCCGCACGACAGTTTGAAAAATTATGAAAAATCAACAAGTGTTGCTCGAGCGCCTTTAAAGCACTTTGGTGCTTAAAATCGTCCTAGATCGAGCCGCCGCCTTCGACGTTTAATATTTCTCCCTTGATATTCATAATTTTTAGCTATTTTTAAGCACTTCTTGGCACCAAAATTCCGCTCTCAACTGTATTGTACTGTTCTGTACTACTCTGTCCCTCTGTAGGTAGGTTGAACTTCACAGTCTTGGCATGAGAATTATCTTCATTCTGAACCACTGGTTCTTTCTTCTTGGTGCGCGTAACAGCAGCAACTTCCAACTCTACCAAATTGGAGATAGGCTCTTGTACATTCTGTCAATTCAAGCAACGTTGGTGCGAAAGCCGCGTTGTAATGGCCGAACTAGGGGCTCAGATCATGATAGTCTCTGAGGAGCGATTGGCCAAATGGCGATCCCAAAGGGACCCAACCTATGTGGCACCAACTTCCCTTCGAGTGCTAACTGGCATTCGGGGTGCGGACTTAGCTGCAACTAGCCTAGAGAGCCCTTTGATTGATAAGGTTCTCATTGAGGAGGAGTTACACATTGCCAGTAGACTTAGACAAGGGTCCATGCTGCTCAATGTGGCAAAATATCTATCGATAGTAAGTAAGCTGCCACGGGCTATCAATGGCATTGGCCTTTACAGGGGCTGGACTGGGATAGTCCTTTACAGCGTGGCCTTCACCTTTGCATCGGCTGCATAAGGGCTTGTAATCCACAGATCATCTAGGGTTTGGACATTTTGGGGAAATATGTCCCTTTTCTCCACACCTATAACATTCCACCTTTGATCTTTGACCACTGCCATACTGTCGTCCTCTATAACTTTGAGAGAGAAACCTCCTTGGACCGAAATTAGGACAAAATTCCCTAGGCTTTGGTCCAATATCTTGTGTTGTCATTTTGGATTCCAACAAGTTGAATCTTGCATTTTCATCCTTCTGTCTTCGTTCATGCATCTCTTTTAGAGAGCAAATATCCTATGTATGGTTCTTCTACACAAACAGTAGGAACAGAAGGCTCCAGGAATGGTTGGTTTCCGGGTACATTCAGTGGCCAAATGTCCCCCTTGATGACACTTTCCGCACCATGTATTAGAGTGTATCACGTCTCTTCCATCTCCCACAGGAGTGAATATATTGGCGGTATTCACCTTCAGCGTCTGTAGCTGTTCTGTAATCACATCCAGAAGCTCTTTCTTGATACTTGCAACTAAGTTAGATAAGTAGTCCTTCAGATTTTCACCTCCTGAAGTGCTTGTAGTAGGGCTTTGGAAAGCGTCTGTAATTACTGCATAAACTGGTTGGGTCGATCCAGAGGGTCCTCTGTTTTGACTCTGATTTAGAGCTCCGTTGAGACTTGGGGTTGTTGATTCCAGTTGGTAGGATTCCATTGTTATTGAGTTGCCATTGGAGGAACTATTTGAGGTCACTGTTGTTGTGGTTGAACTATCATTTGAGGCACTGTCGTCTGCGGTGACCACACTGGATTAGGTGCATTATACTGCGGCACTGTTTGCATCTGGAGATAGGAGTAGGGAACTGTCCCTGGGACTGGATTTGGTGGGTATACCATTCTAGGCATGGGAGGAGGTAAGAATCCTCTTCCTGGAGTCATTGACAGCCTTGCTTCAACTTCGTCATACAATCTTGCACCTTCGACTGCAGCTTGTAGATTGACTGGTCTTCTCAATTCCACGAACTTACCAACTTCTAGTTGTAGGCTCCTAAGAAACACTCCTTTTTGGATTCCTTCATCCAAATGATGGTTAGTCCATCTCTTCAGGATGGATTCCATTCGCGAGACATAAGATTCTACTCTTTCTCTAGAGGACTGACTTAAGTTCATGAACTCCTCTCACATCCGCTCTTCAAAACCTTCACACCTAAATTTAGTGAGGAAGGCCACGTCCCAAGTGCCAAAAGTTCCTGCTGCTTGTCTCTCATACCACTGAAACACTGCACCCTTGAAAGTGGCGGGGAATATTGCTAACCAATGCTCAGGGGTTCTGGCATTGTTAGCCACACATGCTACCATGAATTCTGCTATATGAAGATTAGGGTCTTCATTGTACTCTCCCTTAAAAACTGGCAATGGGACTACATTTGCTGGCTTGTCATCAATATTTCCAGGATGAATCTGACTAGGAAGGGGACCTTGAGTCGCCATGGGGACTTCTGTAAAGAGTGCTTTTAGGGCGTCAAAGGAGGCTTCTGCTGCGAGCTCGTTCTCAGCTTTGATTTTTGCCTTCTCTCTTCTCACGTACCTCTGGACTCGTTCTAACGCTTACCTCTTTATTGCATCATTCATCAGGGGATTGGCTCCAACCAGTTGGTCTGGACTCAACAAGATAGTATCAGAGAGGGCTTCAGTCTCTGATGGATTCTCTGGCCAACATCTCTTCTACTTCCTTCTTTTCAACATCTCTGAATTTGGCTTTCAGACGACTATAGAGGGGGAGATATTCGGGGGTTGGCTCCAACCAGTTGGTCTGGACTCAACAGGATAGTATCAGAGAGGGCTTCAGTCTGATGGATTCTCTGGCCAACATCTCTTCTACTTCCTTCTTTTCAACATCTCTGAATTTGGCTTTCAGACGACTACAGAGGGGGAGATATTCCGTTCTGAAAGTATCAAAACTCATTCTTCTTAGGATTGTTGTTGCGTCATTATAATAATGCCAGCTTCTGAGGGTTTCAACAGTGTATGTTGTGAAAAACACTCTGTCTACCAACTTCCAGTGGGTTTCTAATTGGAAAAATAGAAGATTATCAATGCACCAAGCATCCCATGTATCTTGCTGTTGAGCATCCACGAACAAATTCCAACTCTTTTCCTTCTTGTCTTCGTTAACCTCTACAGACCAAGACTCCTAAAGCTTCTTCACAATCTCCCACTTGATGTTGTCTGGAAACTTCTCAATGAATGCCAAATCTTTCATAGATGGTCATTCTCTCTGTTTCTACTCTTCAGATTGTTCCCAAACAGTTTGCCACCAAGATGGAAGTTTCTGCTATTTCAACAGGAAGAGGAAACAATCCACCACATAGAGCATGCATCATGATGGTGATATGTTTCCGCCATTGTGGGATGAACTTTTTGTGGAAAGTGGCTTTGATAATGAGAAATTCCAAATCTTCAGTGGAAGAAGAAACTTTATAAACATCCATTGAATTCTTCTCTTCTTGGCAATGCCATTTCCTTCATTTTCAGCCTCTTTTGATGCTTGTTGATGACAAGTTTCCCTAGCTGCGCACCAAAAACATGGAGCCCCAAGAGGAACACCAAGGAAAAATGAATTCTCTTGCAAGAAAATCTATCTTGTAACATCAACAAGCTTTTATTTTATTCTTTTGATAATCAAAACAAAGAAAACAGCAATTCTTCGCACAACATCATAGTAGATTTCTCCCACGGATTTGATAGAATCAACCATAATCTTCAACATCTTAATAGAATCCATCAATATAACAAAGAACACAAAAGAATACACCATCTTTGAATGGAAATCAATCACATGTTATTCATCTTCAATGTCTTCAAAGTTCTCTCTCTCAATCTCTCACATACAGTTACACTGTTTTGATAGAATTGACTATCTCTAGCTCTCTCTCTCTCTCTCTCCATCAATAGTACATCATATCCTCACTACAATGCTCTCATAATAACCCTCAATAATCCTTCTTAGGTCGTGGATGCACTTCCCAAGAGGTATGTCTAATATGAAGAGTTACCAGAGCCACTACAGTGTCTTTTCACAGCTCACCACTGTCACTGTTACTTAGTCTTCTCCTTAGTCTTTAGCAGCTGCTTCTTCCACTTGTTTTAGCTCTTTTGAACTTAGATTCATCCTTTTCAAAGGTTAGAAAACTTTCCCAAAGGTCACACATACATTCTACAGAACACTTACAGAAGGTCTACAGAACAGTTACAATACAGTACCAGAACAACTACAGTATAGTTACAGTACAGAGACAGAATAGAGACAGAGGCTCTACAGAGGGTTTACAGAAGGTTATCAGAACCTCATAATTCATACTCAAACCATTCCAAACTATCAAAAACTATTCAATAAGCTTCCAAAAGATCTCAATCTTCATCAATCATCAATCCATGCTTTATACAGAAGAAAATCAGAACAAAACAGAAGCTATACAGAACCAATCAGAACCTATCAGAACATCACAAAGCTTCATATCTCCACTGAGAATCATCATGAACTTCCAAAAAATAATCAATATCATCCAAAACACTCTCAAATACTTCCATTAACAACCATACATCACTCTAAATCCATAAAAAATTCAATCATTCAGACCTCAAAAACAACAAAAATTAGTCAAAAATTCACTCTTTTTCCACTCTCAACAAGAATCAATATCCTTTATGTCAATGGGTTCTAAATCCTCTGAAGGTATGGGAGGTACTGCATCAGATGGAGGAGGGGGTAGCACACCCTTCTTAAGGCCGGAATATGTCAAGAAAGCATATAAATATGAACCATAAGTTACGTTAGTAACATTCCCTCTAGTCACTTTGACAAAATGTTGGTCCATCTTCGTAAGAAGAGGTAAGTACTCCAATCAATGGCAACCCCTTTTAACACCATCTTGGAAGCTATAAAGAGCTCCTTGGACAAATAGTGGGATGGTGTCTTGGCAGGCATGAACTTGTCTTAGAGAAATTGGCAGACTAGCTTCCAGAGAGGATCAGTTATCATTGAGAAAGACACTCCTGAAGTGTTAATTACCTTCTTCACATCGAGGACCTCTTTAGTCTACTTCTGTAACAGCTTGAGAATCTTGTCATTTGAGAATAACTGTTTGGCTGTAACAAAGGATTCTCCTTTGTAGGGAAGAGACAAAGCCTTCCCTAACCCTCTAGGTGTCAAAACCATGGAAGTACCATGAACCAAGCCCGATTTCTTACTGTATGATGCAAGAAACTCATCGCATAGGGCTAGATCATCTGGAATCAAAGGGAGTGAAGCAGCCACAAAAGATGCAAGGCCAACTTTCGCTATAGGCTCAAAAGTCAGGAGGGAAGAATAATCTCGACTAACTAATGGGACATACTGAACAGGAGGAGGAGCTTGAGGCGCCATTCAGATGGAATATACACACACCACAAAGACAGACAATCACAGAGAATGCCTGCAAAATAACAAAATAGCTATAAAAAAGAAATTGATCAAAATAAGTACACATAGGCGTAACTAATCAATTGACCACCCCAAACAACCCACATCTTAAAAAGAATTCGGCATGCCCCCTACACATATGCGACTGAAAGCTTCATGGTATGCAACAAGCAAGCACCCAAGACTCCGTATCAGGCAAAAAAAGAAAACCATAGACCGCACCTATAATCGTATCACACAATCAAACCATAATACCTCAAAAACCTAATCAGGACATAACCAGAACTTTGATAAACAATGTTAGCTTAAAGGACTATACGTACCCATCCCACTATGCATATTTATTAAAAAGGAAAAAAAGTGTAGTGAGGGGAATGATTTTAGTGAAGGGTTCATTTTAATAAATTATTAACAATGGTTGAAATTTTATTAGGTTGTAAACCTTAATAAGAAAATGGCGGTTCATTTTTAAATTATTAGTTACAATTTATTAATGTGAAACGGTGCTTTTAATGAAACCCGAATTGCAATCCCTAGACTCACGTCTCTAAATGCATATTCATTGATTAAAAATTTAATGTGTCTGAAGCGCTCTTCTTTTTCAACGTGTGCATTTTTGTGATGGCTGGTTCGTTTTTATTAAAAATTAAAGTGCCTTTGAAGCGCACATAGCGCATAAAAAGTGAACGGTGGGTTGATTTTAAGTTATTAGAAAAATGTGTGTTTAGCGCGAGTGCGCATGAAAAAGTGGGTGAATAAAGTTCATTTTAACAATTAATTGTTGTTAAGGGATGACCAAAATAAATAAAGTACGAAAAATACATACCTTGTAGGGGTGTGTATACAAGAGACTCAGGGCGCATTGAGTAGTCCCAAATGCAAGGAATCCAACAAAAAAGCAAAAACCATTGACTTGAAAAAATAAAACACCTTAGTATTTGAAAAAAAAAAACAAAATAAATATCAAGGTAATGTTAGTGGGATCACATTTGGTTTAGGTAATATTGATTAGTGTTTGGGTGAGATTGTTATTAGTATATATATATTTTTAAATTGTAATTTAGATATGTTTTGATTTTGTATTTTGTGTTTTTTTGTATATTTTTTATTTTTAAAATGTTTGATTTATTAGGGTATCAATCAAACCTAAGTGAGAATTGAACCATCAGGCTTCAACAATGGATCTGTATATTTTTTAAAGGATAATTTTGCAGTCTATTTTTGGCATTTAAAATGAATTGTTTATGAATTTGGTTAAAAGTTTATCATTTGGGTCCAATCATGTGCCAAGGTGTTTTCAGCTTATAAAATATTCCAAAAGTAGTCAAATGCATTGATGGAATTTTTTGTGATTTTTTTGAATTTAAATTTGATTTTTAGGGATTTTAATGAAATTTTCTCAATTTTTAGTGAATTTTAAAAGGAGTTTAAATAGTGTTAATTTTTTTGCAATTAATTCTTTATATTATAATCAGCAAGATCAACTAAAAAATTACCCAATTTAGTAAGGAAATTTTCAATTAATTTTTTATTTTTAAACTAAATTTTAATGAATTTTTAAATAAAAAATTTAAGTGTTTTAAGGTATTATTTTTTAAAAATGTATTTTTCGCGGGTTTGTGGAAAATCAAAGGAGATACCCGGGCTGCGTGTGAACAGTTGTGTGTGCTCGGGGACATCACGCACCACCGCATGAAGAAGACCAAACGCACGTCCTCGTGCGAGAACACTTGCGGGCAGCTCCCGATCATGCAAATAAGCCATGGCACCCGCACGAATACACGTAGACACGGAACCACTGGGCAGCAAGTGGCCTGCGTGTGGAGGGTGGGGGAAGAGTGGTGTAGGGGTAGGAAAGGGGGCTAGAAGGGGGGAAACTAGGGTTAGGCTAAAAAGGGGGGTTAAGTTAGGGTGACCAAGGTAGGTTAGTTGAATTTGGGGTAGGTGAGTTAACTAGGCCAGGTTAGTTAACTAAGTCAGGTTAGTTAACTAAAGTAGTTAGGTAACTAGGGGAGGAAGTTAACTAGGGTAGTTAGGTTAACTAAGTTAGTGAGTTAACTAGGGTAGTTAGTTAACTAGGGGAGGGAATTAACTAGGGTAGTTAAGTTAACTAAGTTAGTGAGTTAACTAGGGGAGGGAGTTAAGTAGGGTAGTTAAGTTAACTAAGTTAGTGAGTTAACTAGGGGAGGGATGGGAGAAGGAAGGAGGAGGCCACGAGAGGAGGAGGAGGAGGAGGAGGAGGAGAAGAGGGGGCGACGATGGCAGTGGAGGAGGAAGGGGGCGATGATGGGGGCGGAGGAGGGGGAGGAGGAGAAGCGGGGGCGTTGATGGCGGCGGAGGAGAAAGGGGGCGATGATGGGAGAGGAGGAAGGGAGGGGGCGATGGGGAAGAGGAGGCGATGGAGGGAGATGGTGGAGGATGAGGGAGGGGGCAAGGGAGGGAGAAGGTGATGGATGGTGGAGGAGGAGGGAGGGGATGAGGGAGGGAGAAGGGGATGGAGGGAGGGGGCAATGGTGAAGAGGATGTGATGAAGGAAAGGCGATGGAGGGAAGGCGATGTTGAAGAGGGTCCGATGGAGGGAGAGAAAGGGAGATGGCGAGGAGAAGGACAGGTAAGTAGTTGATCGTTTTTTTTTTTTGAATGGTGTTTGTTTTTTAAAATTTTTTTAGTATGGTTTGTAGTTTTTTTTATTTTTTTAAAAAATAAGTTTAGTATTATTTTGTGAGTTGTGTGTTTTGGGGGTTGGGTGGTTTTGTTTTGGTTTTTTTTTTTGTGTTTGTTTTTTGTTTTTTAAATTGGTTTTTGTTTTTTTTTGTGTTTTTGTTGTTTTGTGTTTGTTTTTTTGTGCTGTTGTTCTTTGTTTTATATTTTTGTTTTTTGTTTTTTTGGTTTTTTTTGGGTTTTTGTTTTTGGTGGTAGGGGTGAATTGATGGGTTTTTTTTTTCTTTTTTGAAATCCATTAAAAGGTGATCAGGGATTAGATGGGATAGGTACGGCGACACGCGAGGCACAAAGGCCAGGGGGCGTCCCGAGGCACTTAAAACAAAAAACATACGCGTTCACGCGCGACACGAGAGACGTGGCCACACGTCAAGAGGAAGAAAAATTAATAAAACCCAAACTATACATCGGATCGAAAGACCGTAAAAATGAAAAATGTGCCGGGAGACGAGGGGAAGATGAGATAAAACTGCAACATGGGTTTCGGGCCAAATCAAGGTGTTCACATGGAAAAAACACAAAAATGACTCCAAATATACATACAAGGATTAATATGAAAAAATTCGCTCGCCGAAACACAGGGCAGAAAGAAGACAAAATGTGCCAAATAATGTGCCCGAAAAACCTATCACGTCAACATACGGTTTCAATCGAGAGAGGATGCATTCACATTTAAAAAACCCGAAAATGGGCTCAAAGATGAATACAAAAAGAACCGAGCAGCAAAATGAAGGGCAGTAAAAAGAAAACGTGTTCGCATGAAGGGGATGCATAGGACTATCAGGTCAAAACTCACGTCCGGTAGAGTTAGAAGGGGTTCACATGTGAACCGAAAATAAAATTGAAAATATATTAAAAAATTAATAACAAAAAATATAGTACTCGAAATAAGGTGGAGAAAAAGGGGAAAATGTGGGGAAAGGCTAGCAGGACACAAAAATTAAATGAAACTAGAATTTCAGTGAATATAGGGTATGTTTACATGGAAAAATGTTAAAAATATGCACGAAAATGGCCCCAAAATGCACAAAAATTAATATCGAATGAACCGTGCATCGGAAGGACAAGGAATAAAAAAGAAAAATATCGGGAGGAAGATGGAGGACAAGGCTATCGTGTTAGATTGTTGTTCGGAAGCAATAAAGGTGCGTTCACATGGAAAATTATCTAATTTACGGGAAATGCTTCAAAAATTAATAACTCAAGAACCATCAGGGGTTGCTAAAAAGGAAAAATGGGCAGTTCGAAGCGAAAAACAGAGATGAAAGGTTGGCTTTGGATTCTGAAAAACGTAGGATGCGTTCACATGTAAAACATCAAAACAAGGGATAAAGGGAAATAGGGAAGGAACGGCCCAAAGAGTGGGGTAAAGTTAGACGGGTGGGTGGGAAAGGGACCTCATGAGGGTAGAAAGAGGTCATGGCATACATGCATGATTAACTTGAGGCATATGTAGGGGGTATGCACATCAGACGCGTAGGGGCGTGTCCCCACACTTAAAACCTTAACAGACAGAGTAGATTAGTCGACACGGCCACAGACTTGTCAACCGACTGGACGCTAGCATCCCCACACTTAAGATATCACATACACTTACAAACAGAAAAGTAGGGTTAGGAACACTTGGCCCGTTTTGCGTATGGTCGAAGAAATTGTCACTACTATAGAAGGGTTGGAGTCGGTTGTAGGAGAGGTACCACGACTCGCTCCAGCTTCAACTAGCATGGCAGGGACCATGCAGCAGCACCCAGGGAGGTAGCTGGTTGATGAAGCCCGTCGGGGGAGGTGTCGTTGACGAAAGATAGTCACTCAACTCACGGGCACTCAAGAGGAATGAAAGAATAGTCACTCGCCCCATAACTTACATCACTCGAGGTAATATTGACGGAAACCTAGATCTTACACTCGTTTTAGGAATCGACAAGGGGATGGTGCTGAGGGAGTATGCCAGGGTGCACAATTGATGGTGCATTAGTGCGTCTAACCCCGTTAAGCATAGGTGCTAGCAGAAAGGCCAGGGAGCCTTGCAGTACCGTGTACAGAACAGAGTGACGTGTCCTGTGCTGATGGTAGAGACCCATCCCGTGGGTGCAGAGGGAAACAGAAACGTACCTAACTCCAATGGTCGTAACGTCCCTCAAGCCTCACCTCTCAATAATTGAATGAAGAAACATTAGTCACACTCAACCCCCCCTCTGTCTCACGCTCTATTGATAGAGCAAACCCATTGATGTAATCTTCAATGTCACTTGTGTAGAGGTTGTATGCCTTGTGCGCATTTGATGGCACAACTGTACATCCTGCCCTGTGCCGGCATACAGTGCAACAAGGAAGGCCAGGGAGCCTTATGGTGCAGTGCACATGAACAAATCGTGTGTTGTGCATTGAGAGTGCGTGCAACACTCTGTTCACACATCTCGCCTCTCATTTGATTTGAAGGGAAAGACTGGTCACTCACCCCATACTTTATCTCACGCTCACTAATAGATATAGAGGGCAGCCCATACTCACATCCCCATCCTGTTAGGATGAAAGCTCACATCACTCAAGGGGTTGGTGATGAAGATCATGTCGGCTATTGTTGTCATCAGGATCTTGAAGACGAGACGTACCTAGGGAGACAGCCAACAAGTCTAGTACTTCAATGATTTATAAGAAAGGTCGTCTGTTAAGAAGGGCAAACAGACTGATATTGCAGAGACAGCACACCAAGGGAGGTGACTTCAAACTGCTTGCTGGAAAGATTTTGCTAATGAATCAGCTATCCTGAACTGCGGGGTGTTACCACCTTTTCCACAGTCAGCTTTCCGCCCAAGGGTGTTTTCACCTTCTCTTGGAACGAGGCCTGTTATGACAGGGAATTTCTTCCTTTTCTCCCATAAAAGTTTTGTTTGTTTTTGCTTTTTCTTTTTCTTTTTCCTTTTTTTTTCATTAAGAAAGAGAATGGTAGAAATACCATGTGTCAGGACCAACCTCGCCACCGTTGTTGGATCAGATGAGAAGAGAACCGGTTAAGAGGTATCTGTGAGGGGCTAGCAGAACCAGACCATCTCATGAGGAGAATCATAAGGGCTATCAGAAACATGAAGAGAAGGACGGTGCGATGCCCAAAAGGGAGAGGGTAGGTTGACTATGATTTTCAAGTTCCCCAGGGAGGGAAATACTTCTTCAGACGAGTGCCATTGATCAAGAAAGGATCATCACAGGCATCAACGGTCTGTATGTGAACAGAGCCATTAGGATTGACAGTAAGTACCTTGTATGGGCCATTGATCAAGAAAGGATCATCACAGGCATCAACGGTCTGTACCTGAACAGAGCCATTAGGATTGACAGTAAGTACCTTGTATGGGCCCATCCACCACCGTTGTTGAAGCTTACTAGGAAACTTGCCAAATCTCGAATCATAGACTAGAACAAGATCACATTCTTCGAACTCCTTGTGCTTGATGAAACTATCATGATAGGCCTTGTGTCACGCTTGAGAGGTTTCCATACACTGTAGGGCCATCCACCGTATCTCATCCAAGCATTCCAAGTGCAGGAGGCGGCGTTGCATTGACTCATAATCTCCCAAGCAATCTTTAACTGCCACTCGCAAAGATGGTAATTCTAGTTCAACAGGGAAGACAACTTCTGTACCATACACTAGCTTGAAAGGGGTCTATCCTGTAGCTGCCTTATGGGAGGTTTTGTATGAAGTATAAGAAGAGAGGAGAAGAAGAAGGTAGGAGAATAGAAGAAGAGAGAGAGAAGGAAAAGAAGGGAAGAGGGAATAGAGAAGAAGTTGAGGCAGAGAAGAGAGATAGAAATAGATGGAGAAGGAGATAGAAAGAGGAGAGAGGTAGAGATGGAAGGAGAGAAGGATAGAAAAGTTAGAAAGAAGAAGGAGGTAGAGATAGATATTAAAAGAGATAGAGTGAGAAAGAGGGATTAAAAGAGATAGAGGAAGTGCGCTGCTACTCATTAAACCAACATTGAGCCTTGATTCCAAAATTCATCAAACCAAAGTGGATCATTGAGACTCAAAGCATATGAGAAGAAGCAAGCCCTCAAACCTTGAAGTAGAAGATAAGCATAGGTATTGTTGAGGTTTAAGAAAGAGCACACAAAGCTTGGGATACATGATGGCTCCCAAGAGGAGCATCTCAAATACAAAGCACTCCATCGTGACTATGATAACTATTTCACTTGCATTGCAAACTTTCCAAGTGCCTTTTATAAAGTGAACTTCCTTAGAGGATGAGTGATCTAGTAGTTGAAGATAAGCTAGGAAAGAAAAGCTTAGACATGTACAAACTACTTGAATAATATGATTTACTTAAAGAGGAATCCTCATGTAATTGCATTCTAAGAAATGATAAAGGTGGATTGTACCTTCTTTTGCAAAGCATCCAAAGGGTGTTATTTTGGGTGTTGAATTTGTCTTATTAAGAAAGGTTGATTTTTATGGAATATTTAAAGATATTGTTGGATGGATGTGATGAAAAATGAATGTTTTACTTAGTCGTCATTGAAAAGCTGATTGATTGATTGTGTTTGCACAAAAGTTATTGTGCCCTAATGAATAGATTTATAGTCACATGCTAAACCTCACCCAAGGCTAGTGGCAGGAGCCTTTTAGAAAGGGGTTGTTTGATTGTTCTGGAGGTTAGGACCTGACCATAGATGTGAGAGGTCTTTCCATAGGGAACCCTTGGATAAGAGGAGATGAGGGTGTTAAGGGGCTTTGGCTAGTAAACCCTTTATGCTCTTAGAAATTGTTCAACCCCTACATGGACTTCTTGGAAGGCCCTGATGCTAGATAAGGGTGAATTGGTGGATCATGTAACTAAGATTGGACATGAGTCCCAAATTAAGAAGTAGAATGGTGAGTTGGCATTGTACCTTGGAGAAGCTGTGGGATGAATACATTGTTTTTGCAATTGCTTTCCGAGGACTATTTGACATTGTCTTTGTGTTTGTGACAATAAATCACTTGAAGGAACCAATGTTTAATGGTTAATTAAATAAGCTATTTTGCATATCAAACATAAATGTATTAAGACAATTAGGTGACTAAAACACATCCCAAGAAAAGCAGAATAGTGAGATCCTCAACGAGTTCGCCCTACATATGGGTGGTCTCGGTGAGCCAATAGTTTTCCTTCACAACAATAGAATTAAGGAGTGGCCAAATGCATGGCTACCTAGTCCAATCAATGTTGTTCTAGAGAAATGGATTCAAGAATAAATCCTATGGATAGAGGGGTTAATGCATATTACTTCCCCTTATTTGTCACTCACTATGAACCAAGAGTAGCATTGATTTGCTTTTATTCAAGTTGACTTGCAAATGTAGTGGCTCAAGGACTAAACTCATAGGTGACATTAGTGTCATCAAATTAGGAACGTGGATTTAGGTCGATCCTTATGGGTTACGGCTGGAACCTTTTGTTGTGGGGTAGACTAGAGAGAGCTTAGGTGGCAAACCTTATGTTATTCTAAAGTGTACCAGGCAACGTTGCCTGGGAAAAGTCTCTCAATGGACCACTAAATTTTGTCATTGTGAGCTCCTCCAATTGGGTAAGTTACACATGATATTTTAAAAAATAAATAAGTTATTAATAATCTATACATGTGTTGCATTAACATTTTGACCTATAAGAGAAAAACAGTTATCACTATCCTAAGAAAATGCCTAAATGGTATGATCTTGATTATCAACACCTTCTAGCAACATGGATGCTACTCTTCAAGAAAAAAATTTCCTCTTGAAGCAAGTCAAGATGCTTGAATTCATGGGAAAAGGATCCAATGTTTGAGCTTGATTTTGAAGAATAGATTGAAACCCTTGAGGGTTATTTTGATGCGGCAAGAATAAATGAAGCTAACAAGGCTATGATTTCCAAGCTAAAGGTAGTAGGTGAGGCACATACTTATGGTGGAAGCAATAGTATCAAAACAATACAACCACCAAATCCCTCGTAAATTGGGAGGATATCAAGAAGGTTGTAAGACACATATATTTACCCCATTTCTATTGCACCATCAAGATGAATGAGTTTGTAACATGTCCGACTAAGGATCCCCCAACGATACAATTAGTGGTCCACTAAGAGACCATTCCTAAATGACAATGCCTAGTACTCTTTAGAATAACATGGGGTTTGTCACCTAGGCTCTCTCGAGTAGTCCACCCCATAGCAATATGTTCTGGCTGTAACTTATAAGGATCTACCTAAATCTGTGTTTCTAATTTGACACTAAGGTCACCTATAAGCTTAACTAGCATAGGTCCTTAAGCCACTATATTTGAAAGGTGACTCAACTCAAAGCAAATCAATGTCATAGTTGGTTTATAATGAGTGAGAAATGAGGGGGAGCA
Organism: Lygodium microphyllum; assembly: GCF_053477565.2. Classification (NCBI taxonomy): domain Eukaryota; kingdom Viridiplantae; phylum Streptophyta; class Polypodiopsida; order Schizaeales; family Lygodiaceae; genus Lygodium; species Lygodium microphyllum. The sequence continues at coordinate 8,517,175 of NC_141164.1, read as the reverse complement.
ATATGCCTAGATCCCTCTACCCATAGGATAATAGTCTCAACTACATTTCCTCTTAAAATGGCATTAATTGAGGTCTAAGACAAAACACTAGGAGGTTACGCATTCAGTCTCTCACTAAATCTAGAGCCTTGAAGGAAAATTCTCAGGTCACCAAGACCACCCATCCATACAATGGATCCGTCAAGGATCTTGCCCTCGTGCTTTCCTCAAGGGTTTGTTTTAGTTATCTAATTGTCTTAACACATTTAGGTTTGATATGTAAAAATAGCTTTCTTAATTAGCCGTTAAATGTTGGTTCCTTTACGTAAATTATATCACAAACACAAAGACAATATCAAATCAATCTTTTGAAAGTAGTTATAAAACAATGTACTTATCCCACACCTTCTCCAAGGTGGAATGCCAATCTGCCATTCCGTTCCTTAATTTGAGCCTCATGTCCAATCTTAGGTACACGATCCACCAACTGGCCTTATCTAGCATCAGGGCCTTCCAAGAAGTCCATCATGGCTGGGTCACGCAGGGATTAGACTAATCCTTGAAAAACACAAGGGATTTAAGGCTAGATCCCCCCATGGCACCCTTATTGCTTCCAAGCCTAACATTCTCCCTATGGGGACACCTCTCGCATCTAGGGTCAGATAGTCCTAACCTCCAACATGGTCAAATAGTCGACCCATGTCCATTTGACATACTTGTAAGGGTGGTATCTCTCGAAGTAGCACCCATAGGGGTGCCACCTGTGAACAGCTAATAAAACTTAGAATCAAGGGATTAGACATCCCTATAGGTGTAGCAAATCCTAGATGTGATAAGCATCCACTCGATCGATGGGATGGGGGCATTGCATCGGTAATTCCACATCACACACTTGAACCATCTCTCTAGAACCGATATGGGAGCGAGGAGGAGCAAGCCATTGCAAGGTCATAGTATATGTATCTCCACAAGACCCCCAAGAACCACCCCTAGAACAAGGAGGAGACAAACTATGTAGCTCTCCGAGGCATCCACCACAACCACCACCTCCACCAGTTGAGCAAGACATCCCTCAGCCTCCCTCTATGGCTAACCTAGAGCATCGACTCCGCCTATTGGAGATCAACACATTGAAGCGTGCCGAGGTAGAATGCATTGAACACCCAAATGATAATCGAGACAACTCCTAGTTTGCTATATCTATGAAGCCACCATTAATCTAGAGATGTATGCATAAAGATCTCATATAGCTCTTCGTCTATCATCCCTCTGGCTCATCCTGCTCTTTGGATCGTCACAATGATCACTTAGTCAATTTAACGATGTAAGCACAATCAATATAAGGGTAAAGGTAAAGCACGATAATATATATTTTCAAGGAAGAATGTTAGTTAAAAAACATATAATAAAATATTGATAAAAGCAAATAGTCCACGAATTTGATAAGCGAATGCAAATAGACCAGTGCATAGGTCTTCATAGAAAGAGGAGTCTACTTTATTCTCAAAGTATATTTATACTTCAAAATCTTCACCTAGATTGCTTGTGATTGTCTCATCCACATGTTGCAAGTCCTCCTTGTCCTCCACCCCCTAGAATAGCGACTCCTCTACTTGCATACTCTCCTTGCATACACTAGGAACAATGCTTTCATCATATACTTGAGCACTCTGAGATGTCGATGGCACAACATACTACCAATGAGGTTGTTGGGGTTTAGGTAAAAGATTATATGTTCAATAATATCAAACGAGAACCTGCCACAATGAATAAAAAAGCATTTGTGGTCATTTTGTGTTATGGAAAATGTAACAAAAAAGGTCATGATCCTATTCACAATGACATGACAAGACAAATGTATCACACAAATCATTCAATGTTTTCTCAGATTCTATCTCCAAGAATCCAGAGGGTCCTCGCCGAACGGTTGCCCCTACTCCTTCCAATATCACTTTAAACCATTGTACATCGAATATGATCATGGAGAAGCTACGGTAATCTACTAAAAGAACACTTTGTAGATTACCAAAATACTCCATCTCATCCACTATTATGTTCGAATTTGTGGCCCATCGTCAACTTTCTTACTCAAACTTTGTCATGATCAGACATGCCTTCCTCTTTTTTTCTCTCCTCCTCTCTCATTCTCTCTCTCTCTTCCCCTCCTTTGTTTCTCTCATTCTCTCTCTTTGTTTCTCTTCCTCTCCCTCATCTCTCTCTTTCTCTCCCTTTCTCTCTCTATTTTTCTCTCTCTCCCTTTGCATCTTTATTTCTCCCCTCTCTTTGTTTCTACACCCTTTCTCTATTTTTTTTCTTTCTCCCTTCCTCCCTCTCTCTATTTCTCTCTCCCCCTCTCTCCCTTTGCATCTTTATTTCTTCCTCCTCTCTCTTTGTTTGTCTCCCCCTATCCCTCTCTTTATCTCTCTCTTCTCCCCTCTTTCTTTGCATCTTTATCTCTCTCTCCCTCCATGTCTCTTTGTTTCTCTTCTCTCCCCTCCCCCTCTTTATCTCTCTCTTTCCCCCTCTTTCTTTGTTTCTCTCCCTCTACTTCTCTATTTTTTTATTTTTTATTTTTTACATTTTTACATTTTTATTTATCTTTGTTTTTGTTTCTTTCTTTTCCTCTCTTTGTTTCTTTATTTTTCTCTCTCCCTTCTATATTTCTATTTCTCTATCCTATCTCTTTGTTTCTATTTCTTTCTCTCCTCTTTGTTTTTACACCCTCTCTCTATTTTTCTCTCTCCCTCCCTCCCTCCCTCTTCCTTCGCACTATAAATCATTGTACTTGACTACCACTTTTTTTATATATGATGAATGCCAAGGTGCTTCTCTGTATCACAAAGTGATCATAAAACAATTGGCCACTCTTTGGTGCAACATTACGTTTTTCCTTGATTGCTGTAAAAAATGCGCTAGTTCTGGTCGTACTATCGATTCCCCTTCTGCATGCCATGATATTGACCATGATCATAGGGCAGAGAAAGCCCATAAAGTAGGCTTACTTCTCACAAAAGGTCTCCTAGAAATACCTCTTGTATGAGCTACACCAACTGAATACTCAGCCGCTTATCAAACCCTAGAAGCAGGAAGCCATAGCCAACTTCTCAAAAGCTTCATCTTTACATATTTTCTCTCTCTTGCCACTCAAACAAAGCTTCTGCCACTCGGATTTGAGCAAATACTTGCCCATCAAGTCATCAAGGAGGGAAATTTGAGAAGACTTGGAAGATTTTGAGACGACATCAACACCAAGTTCTTCATTGCTACAAGTCTCAAGCTCATTTTCCACTACATTCCCTTAGCTCAATCTTTGTATTGCCACTCAAAGATCTACTGCAACACTCAATATTCAAGCAAAGCACCCATTCAAATCAAGGGAAGAAAGAAATCAAGCTGCTTAAGCCAAGCAAAGAGCCAACTCAACAAGATGATCAGCATCAACACCAAGCTCATTAAGATAGTATCTCTTGATACTAAGTTAGTGCTTCTTGGCACTTGTGCTCTTTAGCACATTCAATATCAACTCTTTGCTAGTCATTTAGAGTTGATATCCTATCATGAGAATGTCAAATAATAAAATCTTTATATGGCTACTTCCAACAAAGAGTAACATTACTCTTGTTGCTCATTTCAAGCACATAGAAGATGTGCTTGTCTTACTTGTAGGGAATGATGGAGTTGTGAGTATTCAAGTGCTATCACTATTTGAAGAAATGGCTATTACCTTGGAGATAGTACAAGATCTTGAAGACATTTCCACTGCCTCAAATATAATGATATCTTTGCTTGAGGGGGACATGGACATGAAGACTAATGCAACTAATGCAAGCAAAGTCAATGAAAAAGAAGACCAAGAGGACCTAGAAGAAGAGGAACAAAAGAGCAAAGTGAAGAACACGTATAAGATCAAAAAGAGCAAGCTGGACCACATGGACAAGAAGATCTACAATGAATTAAAGATCTATGTCAAAAGAAATACTAAAAATTGCAAGGGCCTGACGGTCCTTAACCCAATTTTTTACTAGATTTTTTTTAGCCTTGTAATGCCTAGCCCAAATGCTTCTATCATAAGCTCGTAAACTCCTCATGTAGCCTTGTACTATAGCCTATGTACACTTTGTGAGGCCCCTGTTACACCTCTAGATGTCCATCATGTTTGTTGTACCCACACTTAGCTTTTTCTGCGATACCCTCTGGTGTTTTGCTATGTTTTATGGTGTGCCTACACTTTGCAAGTGTTGCTCTCACTAAAGCCTCTACACACTTTGTACTTTCTAGTTGTGATTGAGGAGGGGTGTTGAGATATTTGCAATCACACCTACTGTAGCCTCTTTGTATGAGGCAGTCTAGGCTAAGGATATGCAAACTACTTTATCCCATAGGCACAGAGAGAGAGACTGCTACCCATCCAGCAACTATAAAGCATTGTACTTGACTACAAATTTTTTATATATGATGAATGCAATATCATGATGCTTTCCCATTTCAGTTAGTGTCTTGGTCATTGTCATTCTTATACACAAGATTGTGTTTATGAGTCCAAGCTTCAATCTTGGAATCTAATTCACTTGTGTAACAGGTCAAGTCTTTTGTCTATGTCATCATGAGCTTAATCTTCATCTTCCATCCACCATAGCTCCTACCATGCTCTAGATCCTGTGTCTTTTGACATTTCACTCCTGTTTTTTTTCTTGAAACACTGTCACTATTAGCGTCCTAAAGCGAATTGCAAAACATACCACAAAAGTATCACAAAGTGCATCCCTATCCATGTTGCTATCAACATCGCTATACAATGTCACCATTACACTAATAGTGATGCTTTTTGGGACACTTTTTGTGATACTAATAGTGATACCACCAATTTACATAAAAAACAACCATCAGTATGTCTTCGTGCCCTTGTAGTGATAGGCCTTCTACCAATCCTATGCTACTTTTGTATCCTATCAAATTGCCTTGAATTGCTCTTGTATATCATCTAATGTCCTTTTCTAGAATTTCATATTTATAGTTGGATCGGAGAAGTTTAGAGGAGATAAGCACTCTTACCCAAATAATCCTTGGAATGGGATTGTTTCAATGTTTGTTGTTTGGAATGAAATATTATATGTGTACTCTACCAACAAAATGTATTCAATCCACTTCTTTGGCTCTCAGTTGCAATAAGCCCTCAAAATAGCCTCTAAGACTTGATTTACTCTTTCAATTTGTCTATCGGTTTGTGGATGGTATATTGTACTAAAGCATAACTGAGTCGTGTCGATGGCTTGAAAGAGACTAGTCTAGAACTTGGAGGTAAAGAGAGTGTCATGATCATTGATGATTCTTTCTGGGAGCCCATGTAGATGGAACATCTCCTTGATGAAGATTTTGGAGATATCATAGGTTTTATGGGTTAATTTTACCAGAATATATGAGCTACCTTGGTAAGCATGTCTATTGTCACTAGGATAGTATCATAGCCTCCTTGAATAGTGGGTAAGCCAACTACAAAATCCATGGTAATGTATTCCCATTTCATTTGAGAAATATCAAGAGGATATAATCACCCCAGGAAGTTTGATTCTTTAGGACTTGATCCTTTGACAACTCAAACATCGAATCATGTATCTAAGGACATCTACTTTCATTCTAGAACAATAGTAGCTTTTTGTAACCACATTCATAGTGTTGGCATACCCAAATATCCAACTACTACTGGGCTATCATGAGCTTCCCACAAAATCTTATTCTTCAAATCCCAAGTTTTTGGTATATAAAGCCTCTATTAATATTAAAGTAGCCATTTTTTTCTAGACAAATAATCCTCTTTACTTCTAGGCAATCTAGATCTTTAGGACATTTAGTAGCCGTTTCCTCCAGAATGGGGTTATTAGAGATGATATTTGTAAGACTCTCTTTCCTTATAGGGTTCTCAATTATTAGGGTTTTAAGGAAGGCCTTGCGACTAAGAGTATTAGCTACCACATTCTCTTTGCCAAGTCAATATTGGATCTCAATGTTAATACCCACCTTCTTTGCCTCATTTTGAGATCTGGTTGGGTGAAGATCCATTTTAGGCTTTTTTGATCAATGATGAGGGTGAATCTATGACCAAGTAGATAATGGTACCATATGTCAAAAGCATGAATGACTGCAAAAAGCTCTAGATCATACATAGCATAGCTCTTCTCACAAGACTTGAGTTTTTGAGAAGAATATTAGCCTTCTTGAGAAAGCATACAACCCAGTATAATAATGCTAGCATCGGTAATGACTTTGAATTGAGAAAAGTCAAGGAGCGTTAATATTGGATCAGTAGTAAGGCATTCCTTCAATTGATCAAAACTCTTCTACTTTGCAGGAGTTTATATTATCTTGGTCTACTTCTTGAGAAGTTTAGTTAGGAGAGTGGCAATAAGGGCGTAGACCTTGATGAAAATGCAATACCATCATGTCTACTTCCTAGGATAGTCTGGAAAGGTGGCCACTCCTAGACATATCTCCCTCACTTTTGCAAGGTCCACCGAGATCCCTTCAGCTGAACAATGAATCCTAGGTACTTGATCTTCTTTTAGGAGAAGGTGCATTTGCTCCTCTTTTTGCATATAGCTTATTTTCCCTCAAGATCTCGAGGAAGATTCTAATATGTTTTGTATGGTCTTTCTCTTCTAGGCTAGGATATCATTAAAGAATACAAGGATGTATTCGTCAAGGTATGGTCTAATAATGTCTTGAACTAATTTGTTGAAAGTAGCTAGTGCATTACTCAATCCAAGGGACATTACAGTAAATTTAAAATGGCCACACCTTGTATTAAAAACATTTTTCAAAATATCCTCATTCTTAATCTGAATTTAATAGTAGCCTAACCTTACGCCAATTTTTGAAAAAAGATTTTCTCGTTAAAGTCTATCAAGAAATTCATCAATTCGTGGGATGGGATACTTATTCTTAATGGTTACTTGATTCAACCCACAGAACTCAACGTAAAACCTTAAAGTTTTGTCCTTTTTCTTTTGAAAAAATATGAGGGTGTCCCATGGTGAGTTGCTAGTAAGATAAAACCTTACTCTAAGAGTTTTTTGAGTTATTCTTTTAATTCAATGGCTTCAAGAATAGACATTTTATAAGTTCTTTTGGTTACTGGTTAAGCTCCTAAGGTTAATTTAAATTTATCTCAACTAGGAGATAGTTTAGTTAATTATTTGAAAAATACATTGTCAAGATAATATGTGCATATGCCAGGAAGACACTGGGTCTCTGCTTGTGGGAGTGAATAAGAGTAGTATTGGATGGATAGATGTATATGATGTTAGCGAGATTCTTAAACAAGGGTTAACAAGTAGTAAGAGATTAGGCAGATTCTTGTATGAAAGCAGAGATGATGATAGAGATTACATAGAGTAGAGACCAATGAGAGATCAAGCAGTACACATGTAAGAGATCAAAGGCTCAAAATGTCCCAAAAACAATCCTTGATTAAGAAAATTTGTTTACAATGGGTCTCCCTTCATGGTATCCTATTTCACATTGTTATATCCAAAGACTCATGCCAAACACTAGCCTCTACTTTGTCGCTCAGATGGCAAATCTGATCGTTCCGTTGGCTCTGAAAGGGGGGGAAAACCACAATACACTTTCTTAGAATTCTCTTGGATGGCTCTTTCTCTCTCTTCATCGTCCGAAGTGTTGTTTGTTGCTTGAAATTTGCGATCCCACATGGTGTGAATTTGAGAGCCCTTCTTTTTGCATGAGATCTCCAAAACTGGTGAAAAGCAACTTGTTTTTTAGATGAAACCCCATTCTATAAGTTCTCTACACCTTTTTAGGATATTTACAAAAAAATAATATCCAAAATATTAAAAATAGGCTAAAATTATCCAAACATCCTGTAATTTTGAACCATCTATACTATGGACATTAACACTAATGATTAATATGACATCGACCCTCTAGATTAATAAGAAAGATGAATGATGGTGAACTCAATAGTTTCTCACACCGTGTTCGCATAGCAGCACGACATCCACCCCCTTTGAACCTACATGTCCTCCGTATGTGCCACACACAGTTAATCTTCATCTGGATTAATATATTCATCTTCCATCTCTACCTCTTCCTCATCCTCTTGATCATCCAAGTCAACATAAATCTATTCTTCATCATGTACATATTCTTCAATTGGTTCACTTACATTCTATCACTTAAAACTCTTGATCCTCTTTCCTACAATAGGAATTTTCAAATCTATACCATCCATCTCACACAAAGAATATGTTGCATTATCATGTATATGCTTCACAATATAAGGACCAAACCAACTCTTATACTACAAGATATAGACCTCATACCGACGTTCAAAGTGATGAAAATGTTCATTAAAAAAATTTCCCCCATCGTCGCTAAACACGCCAGTATTAGCATCTCCATAAAACCATCGCTATATGTATTGGTATTTACGTCTCAATTTTTGTCAGTTTTGCGATGCAAATAGCGATGCATATAGCAACAATTTGCAACGTATGTATTGTGATGCCAATAGCGACATGTGCAATAAGTTTGCAATGGTAATAGCGATGGTTATAGATTAAAAAAATGTGGCAGGGCAGATATATAGCACTATGTGCTATATTTATATTCTACAAATGAATTACATGTTAGGTGTGCAATGGTCGTCAAGATGAGCACAAAATGTACTTGAACCCACAAGAATGATACATAGAATAAGTACACGATCGCTGATGAAAACTCATGGAATTATGGCAAGATACAAAGGATGATAACAACATAGTACATAGAAGATGCCTGCATAAATCACAAGACCAAAAAAGAAGAGGATGTGCCCTCCACAAATCCAAGCATGAGCTATAGATCCTCGCCATCGGAAAGCTCATCCCGATGCAAAGGAGCATCGAATAGACTCTGCAAAATGAATGACTATACACCAGTCCACCATACATAATGCCTCTAAAAAAAAATAGTAGCTACGGACAAGAAAGATGATCGACTTACTAGGCTGCCATGTGCATATAGCCTATCGATCAATGTAGTGAGATCATGTCTCTTTGTATATCAAGTCTCTAGTTCGGCGAGATCACAGTTTGTAATGGAGTGATGCAAAGAAAACAAAATAAATTATTAGAAACACGATTGTCAATACAAGTGATATTGCAAATAAAAAAGCAAGAAGAATTTAAAAAAAACTTACAAAGTCCTCCAGATAAGTCGTGTGGCTGCCACTTCCAAGATGATGCATGACCCTTGCCTCCAATCGTGCCCTCGCTGCCTCCCACAGTTGTCGCCAACGTCCTAGAGAATCGATAGCCTCCTCCCTAAGTCTCCACTGGTCATCTGCATCTAGCCACTCGAGCTTTGAGGTGCCACTCTTGAGCACCTTACTTACATCCGATTGTCTATGTAACATGTATGCACACATGCACTCCATCATCCACCCAATGGAAAAACTCTCTGCCGCGGTAGGTACCAAAAACTCATTGTATAAGGATGCTACTATAAAGTCCTTGCTCCCCTTGGGTATGTTCTTCAAGTGGTCCAAGACATTGTGCCAAAAAACTTGTCGGCACAACTCTCTCATGCGAGACGTCACCCTCCTCCCCTCATCATTCATGATCACAACTCTTGTCTTGTCATCTATGAGGTATCCATACCCCTATGGGATATATCCAAGGTGTGTCCTCTCCCATCTACGACCGTGTTATTGGGCATAACGAGGAGATCCCTGTACATCTGGTGTACCCAGGGGGATAGTATCTCTCAAAGTATCACCCATAGGGGTGCCATCTACTGCAGACGACTGAGAAAAAGCTAGAGTCATTGAAGTAGATGTCCCCACATGTGTGATAAATCCTATAGGTGACATGCCTCCACCAGAATGATGAGACAGAGACACTACATCAGTGCCTCCGCAACACCCACCGGAGCTACCCTCTCTCGAACCTATACAAGAGCGAGGAGTAGCACCCCTATCTCGAGCCGACCACGAGCTCACAACATCCACATCTCCGTAGCACCCCGCAGAACCACTCCCTCCGTTTGGGTCTAGTTTGGAGCGTCAACCTCGTCTACTAGAAATCGAAGCATCAGAGTGTGCCGAAGTAGATCTAATGGAACGGCTCGATGGTGTCCAAGACAGCTCTTGGTCTGCCATATCTCTGAATCGGGCCATCTGATTTGGAGACATACGTGTGAATATCTCCTGCAACACCTCGTCGCTCATCCCTCGACTCATCCTACTCTCCAAATATCATCAAAGGTAACCTCCACAAATAGAAAATGATGTTAGCATAATCAGTATAAAGATTCAAGCAAAGCACATTAATATAGCTCTTAAAAAATGATGTTACTTAAAATGCATATTCTAGAGTACCCTTATAAGCGATTCACCAATGAATTGAGTAGGCGGATGCTACAAGTATGACGTAGCCTATGGTTCCATGTCAACCTCTTTGCACAACTCCGCATACATTGGAAGGTCGATAGATAGATCACCACAAAAGGACGAGTCCACTTCGTTCTCAAAGAATTCCTAGCCTCCTACCATTCTATCATTGTTACCCAAATCTGCCTCCTCTACACTCTAAGCCATCTTCGACCTCCACCCCTTGCAATATCAATCCCTCCACCTGCATACTCTCCTCATCTACACTGGGAACATTGCTTTCATAATATACTCTCACACTCCCAGGAGTTGAAGGCACAACATACCACCATCGAGTTTGTTGAGGGTTTGGATAGAAAATTACTTGTTCAAAATCACATATAAGAGAGATTCAACATTTGTGACTATTTTGTGTCATGAAAAAATGTAAAAAAATAGTTCATACACATTCACAATGGGTCGGCAAGACAAAAGTGTCAGCAGATCTATCCATCTTTTCTGGATCGAGAAATCCAGATGGACCTCACCAAATGGTTGCTCCGCGGCTCCTTCCAATATCACTTTGAACCACTGCATATCGAATTGATTATGGAGAAGCTATGGTAATCCACTAAGATAACACTTTGCAAGTTTCCAAAATACTCCATCTCATCTATAATGGTGTTTGGATTCGTGGCTCACCATTGGCTCTCTTGCTAGAACTTTGCCATGACACCACAATCCATTGTGGAGCACATTTTGTCAATATGCTCGACGCAAAAATGTCGCCTATGCAACCACACCACACATTATATTTTGTAATATACATTGAAACAGCTAGATTAGTTGTCACATATAAAATCTAGATACGTACGACAGCTTATAAAACATGTGGTCACCTTCAGAATACATCCTCTCAAGAATTCCCACTTCTCAGTAGAGACCTCCACCCCTTCGCGAGAAGCTGCGATTAAAGCTCCATGTAACCATTGCATAAACATAAATCGTAGCATCTCCTCCATGCCCTCAGGATATTGAATTGGTCGATGGCACGTACTGCATTGAAATTTTGATCACACTTCTTCTTGATCTTTCTTGGCTTGCTCGTACCTAGCGAGCCACGTCTCCATGGATGCATGGTACAACATACAAAAACAATTCACTTTCTCCTCCATTGCAGCATCCATCCTTTTTTCTATCCCATTTCCAACCACCACATCTTCAGTCACTCTATCATTTTTATTCAGCAAGAAAGGCATACTGTTGTCTGAATCCACCATAGGTAGCCACTATGAAATATGCACTAATGCCTCCGACACTAGCTAACCTTCAGCCATGCTACCTTCTGGCTAAACTCATTGTCGCACAAAGACTTTCAGGGTTTTCATGAAGCGCTCTAAGAAGAATATCCATTGCGTAGTATGGATAGGTCCTGTAATCTCCACTTCATCTACAAGATACACTAGAAGGTGGGTTTGTGAGAGCGGAGTTTTGAGCCCAGGACGTGCCTAAAATTTGCCAAAAAAGCTAGAATTTAGGGGAAAAATTTCAACATCGAAGGCGGTGGCTCCAGCTAGGACGATTTTAAGCACTAAGTAAAAGACGACTTTTAAAAGGCGCCTGAGCAATACTTGTGGATTTTTGATAATTATTCCGACTACCGTGCAGGTTGTCAGGAGTTGCCACTCAATGAGAGATGTCAAGTTGAATGTGCATAAATTTACAGCACTCGAATTGGAGCCCAGACAGGGAAGGAGCTAAGAATCGGTCAAGATATGAAAGGGTGGACACTTGAGAGGCCAAATTGGGCATGAACTTTGGGGGCTTGGGGGC